>NC_136855.1:40182044-40259544 GCF_951799975.1 Gobius niger | reverse complement strand
TGTGTGACTGTGTGACTGTCTGACTGTCTGACTGTCTGACTGTGTGACTGTGTGAGAGCTGGAGCCTCCTGCACGTCCATATCCCACATTAATAACCTCAGCCTGTGTGTGTCGGGTTAAACGCAACAGCCGGCGGATTTGGTCGTTTTTTAAATTAGCGAGCGGCTAATTAGCATTCGCGGCACAGAGGAGGAGGGATTGGGTCGGTCGCTAAGTGTGTCTTTTGTAAACCCCGACCCCCCCCCCCCCACACACACACACACACACACACACACACACACACACACACACACACACACGCACACACTTCAGATTGTGAATATGGATGGCAAGATGTCGCTCCCAATATGGCGCCGCGCTAACGAGCTCTAAACGCCGCGCCGAGTGGCTGTCAGATGTTCATGTGACCCGGGCCCGTGTCACAGGGGTCTGGTGGAGTGGTCCTCAAACTGCGGTGCGGGTCCCGCTGCTGGCGCGCCTTCAGGTGGTTCTCCATGTCAGACTTTGTTTGGATTACGGAAGATTTCGTGCAGTGGATCGGCTTCATTTGGATGTTTTTCACACCAGGTTGTTCAGTAGAAGCGAAAAACAGCCCTTGTTGCTTATGTAGCATAGATAGCATGAAGCTAACGTCAGCTTCCTGGTTTGCATTGTCAGTTTTTTATGTATTTATGGGCTGTTGAACCTCTTTGCTCCTCTCCATGTCTCTGTATCATTATTTAGTAGAAACTATATTCATAATTCAGCATTTGTTAAAGTATTTTTTGAATAATTTTTCTCCTTATTTTCCCGCTTAACTGTTTTCAAACATTACCATATATGGGCGAATCCAGAGAAGCCGTCTGTATCTATAGGAATCACAATTTTTCCCTCTTCTTGGTCTTTTTCTGGCGGACTATGAACATATTTAAACATATTTATGACATAACAATAACGTCGAGCCAAAATCAGGCACATTTGGATGTTTTTCACACCAGGTTGTTCAGTAGAAGCGAAAAACAGCCCTTGTTGCTAATGTAGCATATATAGCATGAAGCTAACCTCAACTTCCTGGTTTGCATTGTCAGTTTTTTAAGTATCTATGGACTGTTGAACCTCTTTGCTCCTCTCCATGTCTTTGTATCTTCATTTAGTAGAAACATATTCATAATTCAGCGTTTGTTAAAGTAATGGTGACGTTTTCCCTCTGGCTGTTTTGAACATGACCATATATGGTAAATGTCCCCTCCCCCTGAAGCCCAGGTCAGTAAAGCCCTGTTCCCCTCGTGTCTTCCAGGGATGCCGAGGTTCGCGAGCCAGCCCGCGGCCGCCGTGGTGCGCGTGGGGGACAGCGCGGTCCTGAGCTGCGAGGTGAACTCGGACCTGGTGCCCTTCAGCCGCTGGGAGAAGGACCGGCAGCCCCTGGAGCCGAGCGGCCGCCTGGTGCAGCTGGCGTCCGGGGCCCTGGTGCTCAGCAACGCCTCGGAGGCGGACGCGGGGCTGTACCGCTGCGTGGTGGAGAGCGCCGGGACGTCCAAGGCCAGCGACGAGGCCCAGCTCACGGTGCAGACGGGTACGGTTATAGTCACGAGTTTTTACTGTGTGATCGTTGCTTCTCTGGAATGTTTTTGTTGCTCTTTTGTTTAATTACTCAATTTGTGGCATTTAAACTAATCTAGATATGGTAGATTTTTAACAGTGTAGAAACATTTACACACGAGAAAGACGGAAACATCTCCAACGTCAAGAAATGTGTGAAAAGAATTGAGACTAATGAGGGGAAATGTGGAGTATATCAGTATTAAGATATGAGCAAAAATGAGGGGGAGAAATTGGGAAAACGAGAATAAAATGGTGCAGAAATAAGATGTATTTATTTAAAAACCTACTCACTCCCTTTAAGGCTGTCCCTGTACCAGCAGCATCAAAACTTAGATCTAAAGATAGATATTTTTTCAATTTCTGCTTTCAATACTTTAATGCTTTCAATACCAGTAGTGCCTAAACCTTTTTCCTGATACCAGACTGGTGTTGTTTAAAGGAACAGGCCACGGTTTCTCCACACTGAGATATGTTCTTACCTGAGCTTAGAGGAGTTGATGCTTAACTGTCTGGTCTTGTCAGTCACACAAAAAGATCTTGTTAGCATTTAGCCTCTCCTCCTCTATGGGGCCAAACGGGGGTGAAGTTAGAAGCGACCGAGCACTTCCAGGTTTCCCCTAAAGCAGTAAAGTGAAGATGCTACTGCGCAGACGTCGAAGTGCTCCTAAGGTGTTATTACGCCTCACAATATAGTTCCCCTTTTTATCTGCTTAGAAAATCGACATATTTATTTTTGTGTAACAAGACGTGGATCGTGTAACTACTCATGTAACCATTTGGCCCCATAGAGGAGGAGAGGCTAAATGCTAACAACATGTTTGGTCATTTTGCGTGACTGACAAGACCAGACAGTTGAGCATCAACTCGTCTAAGCTCAGGTAAGAACATATCTCAGCATTGAGAAACAGTGGCCTGTTCCTTTAATACATTTAGTGCCAAAAACAGAAAAACTCGTTTTTTGCGTTGTTGTTTTTTTAACTACCAAACTACACACTCTAATACACCTCATGTGGTTTTGTAGCTCTGTGATAAACAGAAGTGAAATAAATTATGATCAAAAACTTCTTTTGTTGGTCTGAGGGGGCGTGGTGTTAGTCTGAGGGGGCGTGGTGTTAGTCTGAGGGGGCGTGGTGTTAGTCTGAGGGGGCGTGGTGTTAGTCTGAGGGGGCGTGGTGTTAGTCTGAGGGGGCGTGGTGTTAGTCTGAGGGGGCGTGGTGTTAGTCTGAGGGGGCGTGGTGTTAGTCTGAGGGGGCGTGGTGTTAGTCTGAGGGGGCGTGGTGTTAGTCTGAGGGGGCGTGGTGTTAGTCTGATGAGATTTTAACGTTTCTCTGAGTTTTTAAATGGTTAAAATCGGTTCAAGGACGATTGAGAAACATCCTGTTAAAGTCTTCAATCCAGAACCAGGCTGTTTAAATGCACACGCCATGAAAGGAGATCGAGAACACGCGTGTTTCAAAACATGTCAACAATGTCGTCGTTGAAAATTGACTTGAAACTGAGATATTTAGGTATTTTCCTCTTCACATAACGTTAGTGTCAGAGGAGAGAGGAGTTAATCAGGAAGGAGAGAGTTTCATAAAACACTGATTATCTCAGTTTCTAGAAAAAACTAGCCTCTGTTTAGCTTAGATTTCTCAGGAGCCGAGGCACGTGGATTTAAACAGTTTTCACCTACAGAGAGCTTAGAGTCTCACCTTTCAAACGAGCCACATGTGTCCATAACTACAACATAGAACACGCTGCGGTGCTACAAATATCATGAAAAATGCTCTGGATTGTTGGCGCTCATTGTGTTAATGGCACCGAGCCCTAACAACCAGAACATCTCGGTTTGTGCAGCCCTATAGTAGAGACTGGTAAAAAATTAGCAAACTAAATGTTATTGATCCGCACTCGCCTCACGTCTTTGGTCTTCCATCTTCCCCGGGCTTCGTGAATGACGGTGAAAGTGCCACAGAAGCACATTGTTTCCTTGGCGTGTACGTACAGCGTGTCTCGTGTTTCCTTGGCGTGTACGTACAGCGTGTCTCGGCGTGTTCCCGTTGTTCCACTTCGCGGCCCCGGAGGCAGATATTCGGCGGCGGCGGCGCTGGTCTCCGGGGACGCCTGTTATGTCCCCGCAGTAACTCAGCGGACCGGATTCCTCTGTGGCTGCGTCTGCGCCGGCCCCCTCGCTGCTGCTTTTATTTACCGAGTTGTTAAGCGCCGGCTCCCGCAGCACGGCCGAGATATTAGCGCCCGTAAATCAGCGGCAACAAGAGCCCGGTGGGAGCGTTATCTTTTTATGTGTCCTCGAACGACGGCGCGGCGGCGTGTCGGAGGAGCGGCGTGTGCTCCGGCGCATAAAGCTCTTTCACTTTTCACCGTGTCAGCTGTGAGGACGGCAGGATCTTTTCACAGGCTCAACGGCCCAACAGCTAAGAGCCTGGCACCATAATTATCCACTTATCGGCCAATAAACCACACAATAACTGTATATTTTTAGGATATTCAGTGTATTTATTTACATTTCCCTTCATTTTTACCTGAACAGTTTCAAGTTAATTGTGTTTCTTTGTGTCTTTTATTTTTTATTTTTTATGCTTCAGTGACATCAGTCGGTCTATACACTGCATAAAGTGATTATGAAGCATTGGCTTAAATGACTTGAATTGAGGAAATATTTCTTGTTTTGAGCGGTTTTCACTCATTTAGACACTTTTCCTGATCGGACCGAGTTTGCTTTGCTTGTTTGAGGACATTTCAGACCAGTTCTAGGGTAAATCTCGCTTGAAATAAGAAAGTAAAATCGCCAATGAGATAAGACCAACTTTCTTTCCCCATTGGCAAAGAAAATGACCTGAAATAAGGACGAAATGTATCGAAAACGAGTCAGAAACATCTCAGAACAAGTGAAATAATCCAGGACAAATGCCCAACAACTTCTTAACCAGTCAAAACAGCTAAAATGTGGATTATTGTGCTCAAATTGAGATGTTTATACTGATCTAGTTAAATACTTTATGCAGTGTAGTAATATTGTTTATGTTTTCCTGCCTCAATATATCAAACCTCACATGTCATGAGTGTCTGCGGTGCCTCATGTCACACATGATGGATCGTTTCACTAATTTGATTCATAAGCATCATATTCATTTCTCTTTGTGCTGCAGGTGATGTAGTTAATCTGCAATCACTTTGTATTAACACATTGAGTGCCAACAATCCAGATGATATTTTCAGCCCCACAGCGTGTTCTGTTATAGCTATGGACTCATCACACATGGGACTCTAAACTCTCCGTAGGTGAAAACAGTTTATTCTATGTGCCTCAGTTCCTGAGAAATCTAAGCTAAACAGAGGCTGGTTTTGATCAAAATCACAGATTTTTTTCTAGATTCGGAGATAACGGGTGTTTTATGAAACTCTCTCCTTTCTGATTAACTCCTCTCTCCTCTGACACTAACGTTATGTAAAGAGACAAATGCCTAAATATCTCGGTTTTAAACATCCTGGTTCTCGGATTGAAGACTTTAAAGGGATGTTTCAGGATGTTTGACATAGGGCCTCATTTCCTCGTTATCCAGAGTGTTGCTGATTTCTGGAGATATTTTTGTTTGTAATTTAAGCAGTTCTTATGTTTGAAGAGTTTCGTGGCGCTAGGCTAGTGCAAGGCTAGTGCATGTCTATGGTATCAGCTAGCCTGCATTAAAAACAGTGTGACCCGCTCCACAGAGCACCTGAGGCAAATCACTGATAACACCAGACTAACCATATAAATGTCTGTGTCCATAGAATCATTTTAACCATTTTGCATTTAAAATAACTTATATTTGAGCAGCATCAGCTTCGTGGTTGTATAAGCTACGCGGCGGCGGAGTGATCTGCTAGAAAATAGTCCCTCAAAATGCGATCATTCATGTGATGCAGGTCAGTTATATTCCAAACATGATTCCATCGACACAGACATGTATATGGTTAGTCTGGTGTTATAAGTGATTTGCCTCAGGTGCTCTGTGGGTCACACTGTTTTTAATGCAGGCTAGCTGATACCATAGACATGCACTAGCCTAGCATTAGCCTAGCGCCACGAAACTCTTCAAACATAAGAACTGCATGAATTACACAAAAAAATATCTCCAGAAATCAGCAACACTCTGGATAACGAGGAAATGAGGCCCTATGTCAAACATCCTGAAACATCCCTTTAACAGGATGTTTCTCAGTCGTTCTTGTATCAATTTTGTATCAACTGTTTCGATCTTTCCATGTGAAGCTAACACCACGCCCCCTCAGACTAACACCACGCCCCCTCAGACTCAAAAGAAAAGAAAGGAACGCAATAATATATAAACTGTGCAGATCGTGAAGTTTTTGATCGTCACTTATTTCACTTCTGTTCATCACAGAGCTACAAAACCACACATAAGGTGTATTAGAGAGTCTCTAAAAACACTTAATCTGCGACGGGAAACCCTCATTTTCTTTCTTTGTGACAAAATATAATCTCTGCAGCTAACTGTCCAGGGCGTGCTCCGAATATTTTATTACTCAAGTAAAGAATAAGTAGCTCTGCACCATTTCGTATAGAAGAAAAATGGTAAAAAGTTTGCAGAAGCTCGAGTTGAGCAGCGTAAAGGATTGTTTTTGGTTTTAGATTAAGTTCACTTTCGTCGATCTCGCCACACACCCATGAACCGCATTAGTAAAACCTATACTTTTTATAAATATAAAGTCAAGATAAATCAATATAAAAGTGTTTTTTTCTCCTGGTTTGTTTTTCTGGAGCTCATTAAGAAGCAGCAGCTGCGTGTTCCGCCTACAGCCATGTTTGTTTGGCTTTGTTTGGGTGCTCCTCGTACTGTCTTCAACCTACGACTCCCCCCCCCTCCACAGCACTGCTAATAATAGGACGTCTGAGCTCAAATCATGACTGAACGTTCCTCCCTCGTGTGAAAGTTAAAGTCCCTGTCGAGTCCATCTGTGCATGAGAGAGAAGGTTAAAGATCCAGGACGCTCTGATCAAAGTGTTTACGTCTTGGGTGAGTTCATCATCACATTTCAAACCCCTGACTGCTTTGTCTTGCAGAGAGCGCGGAGGAGCGGGCGCTGGCGTTCGTGCTGCAGCCCGGCCCCGTCACCAAAGCCCTGGGCTCCACCGTCCTGCTGCCCTGCGTGGTCAGCGGCTTCCCCAGCCCCGCGGTCCGCTGGACGTTCGGAGACAAGCCCGTCGAGGAGAGGTGAGGATCCCGCACGTCGCGTCTGTGCTGGCGAGGGGGAAAATGGCCGCCGGACGGGAGGCCTTGAGGGGGGACGGGGCAGATTTGTGGATTCAGTGAGGAGAGCGCATGGAGTTCTGAGTCTTTACTTTACTTTTAAGGCGAGACACTGCAGGTGAATAGGGAAAAAGAATAAATGTAGAGATATCAATTTGAAACTTTTGCTGAACATTACAGATATAAAAAATTGTATTGCATTTTTTCTGTCATTTTATGTTTTCACATAAAAATAAGGCATTTTGAGCATTAAAATGGCCAAAATTGCCTATATTTTGGGCGAAATCAAAATAATGAATTGAGCCAGATTAAATGTTATGGTTTTATTTTATTGACATATTAGTAACTAAGATTTTTTTCTGAGGGGATTTTGGATATTTTGTTTAGTTTTTCAATAAACTAATCATCAGTGAAAAAATCTGTAAAAACTCAAATTCCGCCTGCTTTTTTGGTTTCAAAGCTGAATAAATCAGGCTAGGAATTAGATATTAAAAAATCCCTCTGAAAAAACCTTCTAAACCTTGTTGTGTCTCAGCCTGTAAAGTGTGGAGTCTGTGGGAGCTTCTATAAGGGCTCAGGCTCTGCCCGAGTGCGGCTTCTCTCATTCAGAGAAAACCAGCCCTGAAGTTTTGTAGCGAGTGCGCATGCTCGGCCCGTTCTTCCACTTTTCCGCTCCAGCGTCTCGTAGGAGGAAAAACACCATATTTGGGTGAAAGCGTCATCACGGGGCCCCTTAGCAGGACACGTGGATGTCAAATCTGTCAATATTTATGAATGAAAACCCGCGGGAAAGACGGCCTTTCTACTTCCGGGTCGCCCCCACCTCGCAGACAAAACATCATCAAATAAACATCATCATTTTTATATCTGACATGAAAACTAAGATGTAAAGGAAAACAGATACAAATCTCCATTTCCACCACTGCGGGAAACATCAATACTTTCACCTAAAGTGTCTCGCCTTAAAAACCTCAATAGACTGTGGCGCCCTCAGATGGTTGGGGGAGGGCATCCCACAGTCTGGAAGGCCCCATAGTCTCCCATAGAGTTTAGTCTTGGGGACCTGGAGTTGGTGGCTGTCAGAGGAGCGGAGATGTCTGGTTGGATTGTGGCTATGGATGAGTTCTTTAAGGTACACTGGTGCGTCGTTTCCTTTAGTTTGGACATTTTTGTGTTTATAATTTCACTTCCTCATTGGACGCTGACAGGAAGTGGCGTAGTTAGAGGCAAATGGGAAATCTGTGTCACTTCCTGTCTTTGCAGCTTGGAAATTCTGGTAAAAATAGCTTTTGCTGCTTCACAGAAACAAAATGATAAATCTGACCCATCACCTGGGTTTTGGGGCGTTTTGAGCGGGACAGAGCCTGTGAAAGTGTCGACTCCAAAGTTTCCAACAAAGGACACACGGAAATCTGATCATATGTGAAGATGTGGCGAGTTGAATTTACAAACTGGAAATATGTCAAAGAGAGGAATCGGCCTCTAAACATTTGGGCTGTTCTCACCTCTCTGGGAGTGACAATAGGTCGTAGGAAATCAAACATGTTTGATTTTTAAGCCCGATTTTGGACGCACGGGAGAAACGCGGGTGATTTTACCGACACAAATGTGAATGACAGAGTGATATAAAGACAGAAAAACACCGCCGCGCCTCCTTTTTTCACTTCTCTGTTAAACCAGCGGCACAAACAACTCATTTCATGGCCACAGCCCCACACACGAAACAGCACGACTTTATATCACCAAAAGTTCACCACAACCACCTTTTCCAGCTATATTTCAACCACGAACACAGTTTAGCGGCTCTTACTGAGTTTAGAGACGAACTGTTTAGCTTCACCTCGCTGCTAACGACGGCTAACGGTGACTAGCCTCCCCTCTTTCTCCTCCGTCTCTTCCATCCTGAGGTTGACGCCCGTCTCCTTTTCTTATTAAATCCACTGAAACACGTCCCGCTTCTTCCTGTCGCCGACTTTTATCTCCATGTGACAGAACTATAGCCCAGTTGAAGCTTCGTAGTAGCAGTAAGCTAGCACTGCGGTGTTGTGACATTGTTGACACCGTTGACCAATCGGGACACACACGTTATCCCGCGCTCACAAACACAGTCATGTAGTGTGGACCCCCCATTCTATATAAAATCGGTTAAGACTAGAAAAGTCGTGTAGTGTGTGCTGACCTTTACATAAAGCCATTCCGCTGTAAAGCTCCCCCTGTGGTGTCATGTGTGTGGGGTTTCAGAGTTCACTCACTCAAACAGAAACTGATCCACAATCGGCGTCTGTATAAACCAAAACATTCTTTCACTCTGACACTAAACCTCTGATGTTACGGGAGAAAAACTGGCTCAAAATCTCGACCGCCTGATATCCCGAATCCTGCATTACCCAGCAGCCTTTACACTGCGATCTCTCAAACCTGAGCACTTCCAACATCCCCCTCTCACAGACACTCTAACGGGCCTCACCGTTCGCAGCCTCGGGGCCTTCAAGTCGCTCGGCTTCTCCCCAAGGTGCCCGTACCTGTCCACCGCCGCTGCCCCGAGGGCCTGGGGAGGAGGGGGGGGGGGTCACATGAAATAGCCTCTCTCTCGAATCCGTCCGCAAATGAAGGGCCAGGAGGGAGCGTCACATCGACTGTGCTCTCCCCTCCGCTGGATCTCATTAGCTCCGGCTCCACAGCTGCAGAATCCCCCCCCACCCCCCCTCGGGAGTAACCTCCGGAGTTTGATTTTAGCCCAATTAAGAATGCGCTTTGTTTACCTCGCCGCAGGTCCTCGGGAGTAATGGCTTTCAACTTTTGCGGTCCCCCCAAAAACAAGCCCCATTCATCTAAATCTGCAGCGATGAGGGAGACGGAATTAACTGTGAGGTCGCGGAGGGAAAGTGTGAGAGCTTTACCCCCCCGTGACCTCCACCGCCTTCGGTTTGCCGCAGTGTTTTCTTCATTTGTTCTTCCAAACAGACTTAATGTCGGCCCCGTCGCCTCTGTTTTCACTTCGTGGGGCACAAGAACTCTTCCTTCACTCGTCTTCTGACTTTATACTTCACTACATGTGCTGCATAATAACCCTTTAACCTCTTACCCTTCAGCTTTACCCTGAATAATGAAGGAGGAACAGGCCACCGTTTGTACAGACTGAGACATGTTCTTACCTGAGCTTAGACGAGTTCATGTGGACCTGTCTGGTCGTCACGCGTGTCCTTAGTCACGTAAACGCAGACGGCGTTAGCATTTAGCCTCTCCCTCTCTCCTCTGTAGCTCCAAAACAGGTCAAGATAGAAGCGACCAAGCTCTTCCACGTTTTCCGTTTTCAGAGACTCAATAACAGCACATTATTTGAAGATGATAATTAATTTGTCTTCAAAAAATATCTTTTCATACCAATAAGGTGAAATTGGATAATTTCCCACGGCACACCAGACAATATCTCCTGGCACACTAGTGTGCCACGGCACAGTGGTTGAGAAATACTGGTCTAAGAACATATCTCAGTCTGTAAGCTTCTGTAACGCCTCATTTGAAAGCTAAGACCTACAAAACGGATCTTTTTCCTCTCTTTGTTGCCATGTTTTCCGCTTTCTTGTTACTTTTTGTAGGGATGCATCAATACCGATACCAGTATTGGGCATCAAGCTGATACCACATACTCATTAATGAGGTCCCGATACCAGAAGCCGACACCACCTGACGTGTGTCCGGCGCTCACAGGAGCAGCTCCACCGAGGAGAGAAAACAGCAACAAACTGGAGAATAGTTTAGTGTTAATCCAATAATCCACATAGAGCTGACTTTATTACAGACGACACTCCCTAAACCAGAGTCTGAGCTGGATTTAACCAGAGCTAATGTTGTTAGCGCTACAGTGTTTACAACATACAGGCTAATGTTGCTAATGTTGCTAATGTTGCTAATGTTGCTAATGTTGCTAAAGTTGTTAATGTTGCTAATGTTGCTTAAGTTGCTAAAGTTGTTAATGTTGCTAATGTTGCTTAAGTTGCTAAAGTTGCTAAAGTTGCTAATGTTGCTAATGTTGCTAATGTTGCTTAAGTTGCTAATGTTGCTAATGTTGCTAATGTTGCTAATGTTGCTTAAGTTGCTAATGTTGCTTAAGTTGCTAATGTTGCTAATGTTGCTTAAGTTGCTAATGTTGCCTAAGTTGCTAATGTTGCTAATGTTGCTTAAGTTGCTAATGTTGCCTAAGTTGCTAATGTTGCTTAAGTTGCTAATGTTGCCTAAGTTGCTAATGTTGCTAATGTTGCTTAAGTTGCTAATGTTGCCTAAGTTGCTAATGTTGCTAATGTTGCTAATGTTGCTTAAGTTGCTAATGTTGCCTAAGTTTCTAATGTTGCTAATGTTGCTAATGTTGCTTAAGTTGCTAATGTTGCTTAAGTTGCTAATGTTGCTAATGTTGCTTAAGTTGCTTAAGTTGCTAATGTTGCTAATGTTGCTTAAGTTGCTAATGTTGCTTAAGTTGCTAATGTTGCTAACTAGCCGCTAACACTTCTGGCAATTCTTACTCCGTTTTATGCCTATATTCATCTGAAAAACTAACCCAGTGACTAAAAATAGTAAATAATAAAATGGCATCTGTTCAATTCTGATAGAACTTGTTGCCTACTTTACTTAAGGAAATGTAAATGAGTAAATCAACTCATGACTAGCTGTGAAAAGTCAGTATAGTGGGCTCTTCGCTCTCAGTAATCTCCTCTTTGTGCTGAAAACTCTCCCCCGCCGTCCCGAGCGTCCGCTGGTGTGGCTGACCTCCGCGGGGACCCGGCTCGCAAGAATCTGATTAATCAAGCTTCTATTAATTACAAAACAGTATCGCGCCGCGGACCACCCCCCGAGGGCCCCCGCCGCGGTAATTAGCTGCTCTCTCAACAGCCCCCCCCCCCCCCCCCCCCCCCCCCCCCCGCACGCCCCGCCTCGGCCCCAACACTTTACGCACCGTTCCTTTGATTGAATGTGACATTGACGATTAAAAGGAAGAGCGGTGGAAGTTGGGCTTTCTTCTCCGGGAGCGTCTTTGGTCCCTCCGAGCCGCCGCTTTACGGAGACGACACAGCCCGGCGTCAATTAAAGGCGGCGCGGCGTTAAAGGGGGGAGGCGGACGGCGAGGAGCGGCGTTAAAGGGGGGGGAGGCGAGCGGCGAGGAGCGGCGTTAAAGGGGGGGAGGCGGACGGCGAGGAGCGGCGTTAAAGGGGGGAGGCGGACGGCGAGGAGCGGCTAATTGGGCTTTGAGGCTGAGCACAAACAGAGGGATCGACAGGAGACGAGACCGGAGGAGGCTCGACTGTATCGCCAAGTGATCCGTTTATGCTGGTGCTTCTTCACCAGGGCTTTGCTGGAGGGAGGGGGGGGGGCTTTGCAGGAGGGGGGAGGAAGGGGGGGGCTTTGGTGGACCGGGGTTTTTAAAGCTCATGGGGAATGCGTTTGGAGCAGTTTCTAACCCGCCCCAGCCCGCCCTTCAACCTTTAAGAACAACATGTTACAGATATGACAGGTTTGAATGGATCACGGCCAGTGTAGAACGCGTTCATATTTTGGGCGAACTGAACTGCCTGATGTTACTGTGTTACTGCCTGATGAACGAAACCATGAACGCGTTCATTCTGGTGTCTGTGAACGGCATTTCCGTTCTTTTTACGTTTGTTCAATATGGTGCGAGATTATCTGTGATTTAAGACGCAGATCAGTGAATGTAATCATAAAACCTTGCCGCGCCGTCAGAGTTTACCAGCGGCTCTAAACTCTGGCGGGTCCAGGGTGTAGCTCGCGCTCGCTCCGCCCCCGCGCCAACGGCCCGACTGTGTCCAGTTCTGTGGTGGTGAACTCTGCTGTTTATGGCCCTGGCACCGGTGACCAGCGGGTCCACACGGTGCCCCCGAGCAGCCACAGTGTGAGGTTACGAAGCGAGTTTCCATTTACAGCAGGGGTCACCAACGTGGTTCCCGCGGGCACCCAGGGGCCCTTTGGGGCGTGTCCAGTAGCCCTTGGGACTTTTTCTAAAGTGTAAAACACTTAATTTTCTTGAATCTAATTCTTAAAATTACAGTTATTTCAGTTCTTGTGACTCAGTATGAGTTTAAAATAAAGCTATTTTAATATAATATGGGGTCAATATCCTATAAGTGAACAGTGTACGTTTAAGTCTTTAGGATTTGTTTTTAACTGGTCGCCCTCGAACAACTTAATGCTCTTAAAGTAGCCCTCAGCTGAAATAAGGTTGGTGACCCCTGCTGTACATAAAGCCACAACGTGGAGTTTTTTAACTAGGCTTCAAAATAGCTCCTAAAACAATTTGATTCACATGATTAATTTACCAAATTAACACAAATGCAATTGAATATTTGTAGCTTCATTTTCCACTAAGTGACGGGCTGACATGACAGAGCTTTAACACTAAGTGAGGCCATAATATGTTTGACTCGTGGCTGAAGTCAACTTTCTCCAGCTCCCCCAAGGTTGGCAAAAATGCATCTCAAAATACTTCAGATTGTTGCTTTAAAATATGGAATTTAAAAATATTTCCCTGAGAGGGGAAATAACTTCTTACCTTTTTCACCAACTATGAACTAGTTCATTTTTGGAACTATGAAGGAACTAGTTCCTTTTGAAATTTGTGACCTGAACTTTGAACTAGTTCATGTAGAAAATGAACTTTCCCAACACTGATCATGGCTTTAAAAGTTGCTTCAAACTATAGCAACAAGATGTGAATCTGCAGGAGGCAGGAATGAGGCGTAATAAGGAGTACTTTTATTATTTCAGAAAGGAACGGGACCGGCCCTCACGCTCTCCCTCCCGGGGGCAGCTCCAAGTGACACTTAGGAGCGTTGATTCTAATGGGACTTCAAACGCCCAAAGAACAGCTTAAAAGCCTGGCTCCAAAGAGTGTTTCTTTTTCTAAAAACCGCTTTGACCCACGTCCCACGCTGGGGGAGGTGAAATATTTTTAACCAAGCTAGTTTTTGTTTATTAGTCTGACATTTGGAAGCATTTTCAGTACATTGACTGGCTCCAGAGGCTCTGGAGGTCTGTGGAGGCTCCGCCCACTCCTCGAGTTCGGGGCTTCCCGCCATTTTGCCCTTTTAATAATGTGTGAAATAGTGTCAAGACAGAGTGAGTCAAAACAAGACTTAAAAATAATAATAATAATGCATTGGTTTTATATAGTGCTTTTCTGGACACTCAAAGACGCTTTACATTGCACTGTTCATTCACTCCATACCCGGTGGTGGTAAGCTACTATTGTAGCCACAGCTGCCCTGGGGTAGACTGACGGAAGCGAGGCAACCAGTCTGCGACAACCACTCACTCACTACATTGCTTCCTGGTGTTACCAAACGGTCTCCCATCCAAGTACCGACCAGGCCCTTCCTGTCTAACTTTAAGAAATAAGTTCTTATTTTTTCCCTAAAAAGTAATAATGTTTTGTCGAGCAAAGTTTTCTTGAGAAAAAAAATCTTGTTTTAAGAAATAAAATCTAGCCATTTCTTGTTCAAATAAATTTGCTAAAAACATGATCATTTTTCTTGTAACAAGAAAGAATAACTTTTTGAATCTTCTTCAACTTTAGACAAAGAAAAACTAAGATCAACAACTCTTAATGTAAGAACTGATTCTCACAGAGAGATAAAACATTCCATTCTTTAAGTGGGCGGCTCGGTGGCACAGCGGTTAGAGCCTCAGCTTCACAGCTCGAAGGTCCCGGGTTCGATTCCCACCAGGACGGGGCCTTTCTGTGTGGAGCATGTTCTCCCCGTGTCTGTGTATGTTTCCCCTACCACTAAAAACATGTACAATAGGTGAATCCTCCAGCAGGTGATTCTGACCATCAGCCTGGCTCCACATCATGGAGGCGGGTCCCCGGGCAATACTTTCCTGAAATATTAGTATTTATTAAGAACATTTTGCTCAAAAATGTGTGTAATTTAGAACATTTTGCTTAAATCAAGCAACATTTAAGTAAAATACCCACAATTTTTCACTAAATAAGAATGTTTTCCTTAAATTATTCCATCTTCTGAGGACATTTTGCTTAATTCTAGCTTTATTTGCTTAAATTTAGTGTTTCTTTCTTGTTTAATGATGAGAAAAATATTCTAGAAATAAGAATTCTTAGCAAGAAAAAAACGCCGACCCCATTGGCAGAATTTTTTCCTTCAAACAAGACAAAACGTCTTATTTTAAGATTTTTTTCCTTGTTTTTAGGAGGGTACTTTTTGCAGTGTAGCTTCCGAGGTCTGACGGGATTGGGCAGAGCAAAGGCGGTATGACCACTAGTGCTCAAGACAGAGTGAAATAAAGCTCAAGACAGAGCGATGCATATAACTGAAGGTATTTTATCTACACTCTTGCGTCTTACTGTAATTGATTAGTTCTATGTTGCTGTTTTTATTGATTGTATTTGTTTTCTTGTATTTATGCGACTGTGAAGCACTTTGAATCGCCTTGTGTATGAATTGTGCTCTACAAATAAACTTGCCTTGCCTAATAGGGGCTGAGGTTCTTTTGCTCGTGCTTTGCTTTTTGGTTCCTCTTGAATAAAATGGCGCTTCTTTACCACCTTCGCCGTATATAAAGACTCTCCCGGATGAATATTTAATACGCACATTCTCACGTTCCCCTTAAAGCAGTGAAAGGCGTCCCTCCTAAAGTCTTCCCTGTGATGTGTGGTGGTTCGTTTGCCGCTCGCCTGTCGGGACCCCTCTCCCTCCTAATATCACCCGTCCACGTCGTCATCCCGCTCTCCTGAAGCGCTTTGATGCGGCGGCGTGATCGATGGCGGCGCTAACAGCTGCTTGTCGAGACCCCTTTGAAAAATTGTTGCCTATATTTCCCGAGCTTTTAGGCGATAAGCTCGGCAGAAATTGAGCAATATTTCACCGGCGGATTGTTTGGTCGGGACAGGAGGGGAATGTGAAGTTGTTATGGAGGGGTTGGGGGGGGATTTGCTTTTGACAGGTCGTGGGCGTGGCGGGACTCGCGAACGGCTATAAAAGCGGCTTAAGAACTGGGTGGAGCGATGTCTGAGCTCCGGCTGGTGTTTCTCTGATTGTCTTCATGTGTTTGGAGAGTCGGACGAAACCACGAGCCTTAGTTTGGCAAAAAAACGTGGTAAAAATGGTCAAAATAGCAACAAAATTTAGACGAAAAAGTGATGAAAAAGTGCCATGAAGGCGAAAGAAAGGCATTGTAAAAATGTTTATAATAAATAAATAAAATAACGATGCAGACAGACAGTTAAATGGTCTCTGTGGGGGCTGCTCCGGGAGTATGGGGTCCGGTGCTGTTCCTGGTGAGTGTTGGGCTCCCACAGGGCTGCCCTTTGTCACCGGTTCTGTTCATTGTCTTTATGGACAGAATTTTTAGGCAGCCAGCGGTCAGAGGGTGTCCGGTTTGGGACCCTCAGGATCTCATCTCTGCTCTTTGTAGATGATTTATCGGTCTGTCGTGGTGAAGAGGGAGCTGAGTCGGGGCAAAGCTCTTGATTTACCGATCGATTTACGTTCCCACTCTCACCTATGTTCATGAGATTTGGGTAATGACCGAAAGGACAAGATCGTGAATACAAGCGGCCGAAATGAGTTTCCTTCACCCTTCGAGATCGGGTGAGAAGCTCAGTTACCCGGAACAGTGGCCAGAGCATCTGTTCCGGATGCCTCCTGGTCGCCTCCAGGCATGTCCTATTGGGAGGAGGCCTCGTGGAAGACCCAGGACACGCTGGTGGGACTATGTCCCCGAGCTGGCCTGGTGTCGCCTCGGGGTCAGAACAGCTGGAGGAGGTGGGGGTGGATCGGGAGAAAAAAAAAAATGGATGGATGGACCTACAGTGTCTCGCTTTTCCTTTTCCAAACTGAAACTGTTCATTGGAGGCCTGTTTGCTTGTTTTTGTTTGTTCATTATCACTTTTTAATGGACATCATCCAGCCAATCAAAAATCGATTATTCGCCCAGACCATGTCACTGTAAAGCTAATGAGACTCTCGCCTGCTCGGACTTTCTTCAGTGACAATAAAAAGAAAGAAATCTCCCTTTTACGACGAGTCTTTTCAGACACAGGAGCAGGTTTTTGTTTGTTTTTCCACTTGTTGCAGCCCGAGCAGATAAACACCGTGGAGTTTGAAGGATAAATCATAATAACTGTCACGACGAGCCCCGACCCGAATCATCTTAATATATTCAACTCTTTCAGATCTGCAGTTTGGTCGTGTTTGTTCTATTGACCAGTGTAGCTTCTCATTTCAAAGCGACAGCACTGATCTAACCTGATCTTTTTCCCCGCGTCGTGGCCCCGTTGTGTTCCGGATATTGAGCGTTTGTTTCTGCGGTGGGATGGTGGGATTGAAGCGTTGTTATCTGGCTCGGCTTCCCCTCGCACTCGCGTCTGAACAGTTTGAACAGTGGGAGAGGCGCTGGAGTGTCGTAACACAAGGCAGGGGTGCTACCCACTCAGCTCCATCTAATCCAGTAATCCTGTTAATTTCACATTTCATCATGGCCGCGGTGCAAGCCTCAGCGCGTCTCGCACAGGGGGCTTTCGAGAGTGTCGCCACGTCGGGAAACAGTGTTGAAGTTTTTGCTTTTTTTAATTCACTGCTCTGATCTGATCGTTCCAGTTCTCCTATTGCCAAACAAGCTCGCTCCTAAGCAAGAGGCTGTTTTATCTCAACATAAAATGAGCCGGTCGATGTCATTACCCCTGTGCAATCTGATAAGCAGCTCGCTCAGACACAAGAACGTGCGGCGAGAGGAGGAGGAGCTACGAGCCTTCAGCCATGCACTGTGGTGTGACAGCTTCATGTCTTTGGCCACACCTTCAGCACCCTGGGTTCCCACGGCCTTGTTCCAGAAGGCAGTGTTTGTCCACATTTGTTCCCATCGTGGCTTTTAATGACGATCTGTACGACGCGCTCCTCTGAGGGGGCGCCTCCCACAAAGATGTTTACCTTCAAGTGAGAGTAGCTGTTCATAGAGGGGAGAAAACGGGGGACTTACGAGACGTCATAGGCAACATCTTTAGACACAGGCAGTATTCGCTAATGTCTATCCAGGTACTGGTCAGATTGGTTTAAAAAAAAAGCATAAAAACAATAACTAGACGCTAACGAGAATGAAAATGTTACAAAAGAGTGAGAAAAACATGACAAAAGAGCCACAAAAAGGTGACAAATACGCAATGTCTGTTCTGTTTAGATAATTTTTGTAGGTCTTCAGATGAGACGTTACTCTGGCCTATAGTCTGTAAACTTCAGTCGAGAAGCTTTTAGATTTGAGTAAAGCTGAACTGGAGGAAATGCACTCGATTAAAGGGACTATCCAGAGTTTAACAATGGATAGATACATTTTCCCTGCCTCTAAAATCCTGCTCTGTCACTCAGAAAGGTGTTGATTCGGGTCCGAAGTGCCGTCATGCACGAGCTTAATAAAGTAGCTGCAGTTACACGTATGAGCTGAGGTGGCAGTAGTGAGTATAAAATGACCAACTTGCATGTAGTCTCTTTAAGTGTTGAGTTCCACTTTTGGCATGTCTTTGGCGATACGATAACAATGACCGCCGATACTGCGATAAGCGATGTATTGCACAAAAATGACCCATGATGCATTGGGATTTTTAACCTTTTTTTAACATACAATACATTATTCATCATTTACATTAGTTGACATGTGCATTGTGCCCTTTAAAAAATATGTTTACACTTAAAGAGGGGGTATTCTGCTTTTTTCAGTCCCATAGCTCCAGTCTATGTCTCACTACAATGATGACAAACCTTCTGCTGGTCTGTAAATGCAGTAAATTAGAATAACTGCCTTGTATAAAATGTCTCTCTCAAAATGGCTGTAGTGAATGTCTTGAAATAGGCCTCTGTCTCTTTAACCCCTTAACTCCCGCCTGAACCGAGCACATTTTCTCCAGTTTGGCTTGACCCCAATCCAAAAGCTTCTGGGGAAAAGCTGTGAAAAGAGCAACAAAACTGAGACGACAAACAATGATGGAAATGTGACAAAAAAGTGACAAAAAATGTATGAAAAAGTGGCAAAAATGTCACAAGAAATTGATAAAAAAAATTGATTAAAAAAATGAAGAAAAAACGACAAAAATGTGACAAAAATTTGATTAAAAAATGGAAGAAAAAATTACAAAAATATGACAAAAAATGGATAAAAATTTGACCAAAAAAAAAAGACAAAAAATTGATTAAAAAAATTGAAGAAATTACAAAAAAAGTTACAAAAATGACTTGAATACCCAACAAAAAAAATGATGGAAAAAAGATCTGTTGACGTGAGGAAAAAGATCCTCTGGGTTCAGGCGGGAGTTAAGAGGTCACAAACCTCTGAGCCTTTAGACACGCCCCCTCCACACGCTGTCTGTGGCATCAGTGGGGAGGGGGTTCTGCTGAGGAGCAGTGGTCGGTTACTCGGCTGGTGACGAAAGCTCGGAGGCGTCTCCAGGAGGTGGGGGCGTTCCTAGGAGGACTCAGGCAAACCTATCCCTAAAATGGCCGCCATCAGAGTTTTTACAGATGACTCAGAAATACGTGAATGTGCCAAGGCGACACTTCAGCCATGTTTTTAATGAGGGAGTGACAGAATAACATGACGGAAAGCTTGAAAAAGTCCATTTTGCATAATACCCCCCCTTTAAGTGGAGTTTTTACCATGTCATAAAGCACTGTATCCGTTACTCGACACTCACAATACTCAAGTACTGCTTTGCTTTACTTTTCAAACTCCTGCTTGAGTACTTGGGCCTCTCCTTTTTGCTTCTACTTCAGCAACACTAAAGTAAACACTAAGTAAAACACTCCACAGATAAATCCCTTTACTGCGGCGAGGCCTGATTGAGTCGACATATTGGATAAAGAAGTGCCCCCCCCCACAGGTGCCCGTCTTCCTGATGCGCCTCATGAAAAGGACAGTCATCTTTTGTTCTTGCCAGTATCACTCTATCTCCCCTAATAGAATCCACCCGGCAGTCAATAACGCGGATGAATTATGGATGTGGGCGCGCGCCGGGGAATCGACAGCGCCATGTAAATCAAGCTCCCGCTCCGCCGCCCCCCCCATCCGTCTTCTCCCCCAACCCCCCCCCCCTCGGTGTTTAAATATGATTGTGGACATTGTACGGGGAAGGCAAACACGGCGGGTGAATTTGTTTGCAGTCGGGGCCGTTGTTGCCGCTCGTGCCTCTGTGGGAGTGACGGGTGAACGCGAGGGAAGGATTCGCGGACGTCGGGGATGCAGACAAGGCTGTGGGAACCCAGGGTGCTGAGGGCGCCGCAGCACCCCCCCCCCCCCCTGGTGGATAGTTTGTGAACTGCAGGCAATATTGACCCCTTAACTCCCACCTGAACCGAGCACGTTTTCTCCAGCTTTACCCCCAGTCCAAAAGCTTCTGGAAAAAAGGTGTGAGAATGGCGAGAAAACTGAGAGGAAAATGAGGAGGAAAATGTGAAAAAAGTGAGAAAATATTGACGAAAAAGTGACAGAAAATTTACAAAAAATGACAAAAAAGTGAGAAGATTTTTGACGACAAATTGAGAAAAAATGGATGAAAAAGTGATAAGAATTTGACAAAAAATGCAAATTATTTGACGAAAAAGTGACAAAAAGGACAAAAATTTGACAAAAAAGTGAGAAAATTTTAAAGAAAAATGTAGAAAAAATGGACGAAAAATGTAGAAAAAATGGACGAAAAATGTAGAAAAAATGGACGAAAAATTTAGAAAAAATGGACGAAAAAGTGATAAGAATTTGACAAAAAATGCGAATTATTTGACGAAAAAGTGACAAAATGTACAAAAAGGACTAAAATTTGACAAAAAAGTGAGAAAATTTTGAAGAAAAATGTAGAAAAAATGGACGAAAAATGTAGAAAAAATGGACGAAAAATGTAGAAAAAATGGACGAAAAATTTAGAAAAAATGGACGAAAAAGTGAGAAAAATGTGACAAAAAAAATGCAAATAATTTGACAAAAAAGTGACAAAAAAGTCACGAAAATTTGACAAAAATGAGACGACTGCCCCACAAAAAAAGTGATGAAAAAAAATCTGAGGAAAAAGACCAGTTTAGTTTTGTAGGTCTTTCAAATGAGGCGTTCCACTGGCCTACAGGATTTGGGTAAAGCTGAACTGGCGAAAATGCTCTCGGTTCAGGCGGGAGTTAAGAGGTTAATAAATAGGATTCATGCACAGAAAAAGTATTTGGGGGGTAAATTTTGTCCCTCAGCGCCCCCTAACTAAAACATCTTCCTACGGCTCTGGAGACAGAAGATGAAAAATGGTGAATGGGTTTGTTAAAAATAGATGGTTTTATTGTTCATTACGCAGGCTCTTAGCATCGGAATTTAAACGGATGTCTGTGCATGAATAAAGGCGATGTGTTGCCAGCAGAGGGCGCATTCAACGCAGTGCAACAGGGGGGTCACCGAGGTTAATAATGCCATTGGACATGTTTATAGTTTCACTTCCTTATTGGAAACTGACAGGAAGTGACATAGGCAGAGGCAAAGGCCGCTTCTCAATTCTCCGACTGCAGACTCCGTACTTGTGAACTCCGGGGTACGGACTTGCGGGTGCAGACTCGGAGAACGGACTTGAGGAGTTCACAAGTGTGGACTCTGCTTTTTCAGCGTTTGGAACGAGTGAACTCGATGGCATCACAGGAAGTAGCTCCTGAACATAGGGCTGTTGAATGAGTCCGAACGCCGCCCGTCCTGAAGACTTAAACACGTTCTTCCCTCAGCCGGATGAAGCGGGGAGGAAAAGCGGAATAACGGCGCATTCCACGTTCACACAGACCAAAGCAAACACGGCTGTGAATGGGGAATAATTGGGTAAATCCTAATGAATAAATAATATGGTGGTGAACACAGTAAAGCCTCTTAATGATTTGTCATGCAGCGTGTGATGTGTTGCCAGCCGACTGGAGTTCAGACGCCCCGTGGAGGAGAGCGTGTCCAGGAATACTTCTGCGTGAGTCTGCGCGCTTTACGTCGGCTTTTCCAAACAGAGAAAACAAAACAGGGCTGGACTGTGACCGTGACCTTTGCAAACAACTAAAACATCCCGGGTTTATGGCATGTACATTCGAGGTGAACTCGCTGATCAGAGGTTTTAAAACGGCGCATTCTGACTGAAAGGTAAATAATGAAGGCTGGTTATTCGCACCGTTTAGCTGTAAGTGGCATTTTATTCGATGCATTTGAATTGCTGATCTGTTCTTTACAGTGAGTGCTTTTACAAAGGCTCGAGTTTCACCGTTCTTATCGGGAGTTTTTAATATTCCGCTTTTGTCTTTGATCATATAAAGGCAGTTTCCCGATAATAAAAAACAGAAAATAGCAGTTTCCCAGGTTTTGAGAAACACTGATGTTCTGGCTGGGATTTTCCGTCAGTAACCAGGATGTAACTTCATGTAAACAGTGTTTTCCGGTTTTAAGAAACTTCCCATTTCTCGCGCATGCGGCGTTCATAGCAAACAAACATGGCGGC
The DNA here is from genome assembly GCF_951799975.1 of Gobius niger. NCBI lineage: Eukaryota > Metazoa > Chordata > Actinopteri > Gobiiformes > Gobiidae > Gobius > Gobius niger. The sequence goes on along the minus strand of NC_136855.1, from coordinate 40,237,203 downwards.
GGCGGCGAGTCTCCTGGTTCTGGAGTCAAGAGGAGGCGGCAGGGGCGCAACTACCCACTTTCTGGGGGGTATGCAGACGCAAAGCCGGTGCCCCCACACTTTGCCTCGCCAACTCACTGTTAACCTGCAATAAAGAGCCATGTTTGCTCTCTCCCTTATAACACAGACTGTGGTGAGCGCTCGGTGCTGGCCTTTAACACTATCACCGGGTGTTTTTCACCTGAGCAAATACATTTTTGTGATTTTCATGATGCTGAGTTTATCTGAGTGTCCTGGGTCTCTGGGATTCAGCGTTGTCTTTGACATCTCTGATGGCCTGGGTGTTTTCCTCCAAAACACACTTTTTCCTACAGGCACATGTTTGCAATAGTGATAGAAGGTCGGTCAGGGTTAGTGTTTTTAATCAGGCTCTTGCTCCTTTCAAGGTTGACATTCAGGACTGACACATTTATTTTGCGACTTCAGCTCCAGCTTTGCTCCTGTCTCAGAGTTCGTGTCTCTGGCCTCACAGTAAGTGAGTAACACACAGTTATTTTAGTCAGCTGCTCATTTCTCTAGACATATTTAGTTTCTGTCTCCTGTGGCTGTTTGTGCCGAGGACACTGAGCTTCACCAGAGACGTCTCACATGTCCAGGAATGGGTCGACCATGTTTCCATCTTCAGCATTTTGATCTGGTCCTCTCATGATCCTCTCTTTCATTGTATTAGACATGACACAGTAGGGCTGCGCAATTAATCGAAATTCGATTACGATTTCGATTACAACAGTAAACGATTACAAAATTAGCATAATCGCAAAAAAATGATTAATTTTCTTCTATTTTTTCCCAAATTTTTTATTTTATTATTTTTCACACACAAAAATCTTTTTTTTCTTTTTTGCAAAGCAGACTTGCATTATTTCACGGCGCTGGGATATTTTCCCTTCGCTTTTCACGTGCCACGGCTCGTGCTTTTGCCTGATATAAAAACAAACGGCGCTGTGTGATGATGTCATCAGGCCGCGCTGCTCAGTTTGCTTGCGCAGGTGTGAGGGCCGGCCAGCAGGGGGCAGGCGTGAAACAGAGACCTCTCCTTAATCGAGGCGTACTTGAAATCATTTGTTCTTTTACGACTGTCCAGAAAACATAAAGTGTCATGTTTTGATTAATAAATAAATACAATATAGACACAAATAGTCGTTTGAATAATCGTGATTTCAATTATGACAAAAATAATCGTGATTATTATTTCTTCAATAATCGAGCAGCCCTATGACACAGTTTAATATAAAAGAACACGACTCACATATGTCATGTATTGTCATGTCTTGATAGATTTTGATAAAGTACTTTTTATCATGTGTATTATCTCGAGTAAAAATCACCCGGCGTTAGTGATGGAGTGATGAATCTGAGCGATATTGTTCCAGGGTTAATGTCAGAAACAGTGGGCGACATCAGTTCACATCATGTGACTTTGCAGCTGACCTCTGACCTCCATGCATCTCTGCTGTCGCTCATCTCTCTGTCCTTCACGTGTTTATCCAGATCCCTGCGCTCTTCACTCCTACGACGATATTACAGAGGAATCGATCACGTTTTCTACTGATCGCATTTCATTTCTGTTTGCATTCGGAGACAAAGAGTGAGAGAAAGCATCGTCTTCTCATAGATTTATTGATTTCAAACACTTGATTTCTTCTCGTTGGTTCGTCAATGCTCTCACTCTTTCTTAGTCGTCCGTTGAGTCGCAAAGTTTCGGCTGAAGGTCAGTGAAGTGTCTACGAAAGAGTGAGACAGTGAGCGGGAGCCTTTGCTAAATCTTCAAGGCAAGGCTCCACTTACTCATGCTGGAAAAAAAAAGAATCCTCAAAGTGAAATGAACACCTCAAACGTTTCAGTCATGTCGGGAACCTTCATATTTGGCAGGTTCTGGTTCGTTTTTACTTTAATGTGACTTCCTTTACCTCGCGCTTGAGTTGAATAGGGGGAGGGCTCTGGGACTGCAGTTGTAGGAGAGAGTCGTTTTGTATATAGGATAGGATCTGGCAACCCTCCGTGCGGGCTCATTCTCCTCTCTGATTAGGTAATCGTCCTTGTTTATTGGCTTATTCATTATTTGCTACTTTTTTTTACCTCTCAACCACCACCTGAACTGACCGCGTTTTCTTCAGTTTGTCATTACCCAAATCTAAGTGTCAAAACGGCAACAAAAAAGCGGCATAAAGCCAGACGAGCTACGACCGACATCAAGCAGTGTCTGATGTTGTGGCGCACCGGTTGTAGAGTGAGCCTCCTCTTACTGCAGAGACGATCTCTGTCAGTGTCCCGTCAACACGAGGGCCCGGATCCTCTGGGTACCTCACAGTTCAATACGATACGCGATACATGGCTCCAATGTTAATTTTGACAACATATTTTAATTTAGTTTTAGTCTTAGTCTTTTGACGAAAATGTAATTACATTTTAGTCTAGTTTTAGTCGACTAAAATTGCAAGTAAATTTAGTCGACTAAATTTAAGACTAATTTAGTCGACTTTGCATTGATAATATTCATTATAATCTTATTTAATGTTGTTCCTCTGCTTCATGGAGCTGCTCCACATGAACAAAGCTCAGAGCTGATCCTTTAACAGAGAATTTACATGATCTGAGGCTCTTTCAGACGCTCAATACAAGTTTGGATGATTTTAGTCTCTCCTTTTCATTTTTATTTAGTCTGATTTTAGTCGACTAAAATATCTGGACATTTTAGTCACAGTTTTAGTCTCATGAGAAACTTTTAATTTAGTTTTAGTCCAATTTTAGTCATCAAAAATATCACTTTGACTAAAATTAAAACTAAATATTTTAGTCGACGAAATTAACACTGCATGGCTCACAATAACGATTATCTCACGATATGCCGATACTGCATTAATCAATGTGTTGCACAAAAATAACCACAAAAAAAAAAACACAGTCCTATTTAAAAAGGAATAAATCAACCCCAAATTAATGTTCTTTATAATTATAAAAGCTATCATTAAAAGTAAATAGTTTGGTCCAAGTGCTTAAAGCTGTAGTGCTGCCCCCTGCTGTCCTGACTGAATTCTTGATCATTGTTGTCCTCTGCTGACTGTGAAAACAGTGGAGCACGGCTGCCTCATTAATATGCATAATGTCATCAAAAGTATCGGAATAAAAAGTATCGTATTGTCCGGCATCGCGATATGTCGGAAAATCGATATATGCTGCTGCACCGCTGCCAGAGTCTTTCTCTGGACTTTCTCTGGACTTACTCTGGACTTTCCATCCATCCATCCATCCATCCATCCATCCATCCATCCATCCGAGCTCCAGGATCATTCGGGCGCTCAAACCCCTCCACCAGGGGGCAGCGTCACATCCTATAAGACAAAAAACAGTATTTCTCTGCTGTATTAGGTCACATTATTCAAAACATCTCCATAAACCATGGCTCTGGATGAACCCTCCCCAGCCCGATGCGTACAGTGAAGGATCAGCTTCTCCTCCGGTGCGTCTCAGGTGTGGTGACCTTGCCGACGGTCAGCTGCACAGAGTTTCATCTCGCACATACTGATGGTACTTTCCCCTCCGGCCGGGGAGACGCTGCTGCTGTGCTGAATGAGCAAGTGTGTGACGAGGAAGTGTTGAATCATCTCCAGGCTGACACGGGCCACGGTACAATCTGCTGTTTTCAACCTCACAGCCAAACAGACAGAGGAGAGGAGAGACGTTTGCACAAGTGCTGACATCAGACAACACTTTAGGTACAATATTATATCCAGGTTTTCATGATTGTTGATCCAGGGACAGAAGTGACTCAAATAAATGTTCTCTTGTTATCACCGTCTCTCTATTTATCACATTATTGCCACATTTTTGTCTCTTATTTGTCACTATTTCGCTGCCGTTATGTTGCACTTTTGTCCCTTTTTTGTCGGGTATTTGTCACTTTTTTTGCAGCACTTTCATCACTTTTTTGTCACTTTCTTGCTCCTCTTTTGTCACATTTTTGTCACTATTTTTGTCTCTTTTTTTGTTGCTCTTTGGTTGCTTTTTTTTCCCCAAGAAGGGGTTAAAAGAAAAGCATCCAAAAACAAAAATGGTGCTGGAAAAGCAACAAAAAAGTGACAAAAAAACAAGAAAATGTGACGAAAACGTGACGACAAAGCGATGAAAAAACAACAATAAAATGGCCCTGGTTTCAGTATCTGCCGATATCCGATATTAACCGATACCAAGAGACTTCCTTTTCACCTCCTGCTGTGGGTGAAGAAAGTCAATGTTCTCCTCTCTCCTTTATGAGCTGAATAGATAGATTACAATATCTTCAGTACTCGTAGAAGGATTGCACTAAACTGCGTGAATGAAGTAAAAAATATTCCTCCAGATGTGTTTTTGTCGAGCGAACAATGTGATGCCTCCCAAAGAGAAGTTGATTTTGCCTGATGATAATGAGCACATTTTCTCCAGCTTTACCCCAATCCAAAAGCTTCTGGAAAAAATGGTGTGAAAATAGCAACAAAACTGAGACGAAAACAAGGATGAAAATGTGAAAAAAGTGAGAAAAAAATGTGACGAAAAAGTGACGAAAATGGACAAAAATTTGACGAAAAAGTGAGAAAAATTTGACGTAAAATTGCGAAAAAATGGATAAAAAAGTGATAAGAATTTGACCAAAAAATCCGAATAATTTGACGAAAAAGTGACAAAAAATGGACAAAAAATTGACCAAAATTTGACAAAAAAGTGAGAAAAATTTGACGAAAAATTGAGAAAAAATGAACGAAAAATGGAAAAAAAAATGACGAAAAAGTGACACAAATTTGACCAAAAATTGAGAAAAAATGACAAAAATTGACAAAAAATTGACCAAAAGTGAGAAAAATTTGACGAAAAATTGAGAAAAAATGGACAAAAAAGTGATAAGAATTTGACCAAAAAATGTGAATAATTTGACGAAAAAGTGACAAAAAATTGACAAAGAAATGACCAAAATTAACCAAAATTTGACAAAAAAGTGAGAAAAAATTGACGAAAAATTGAAATAAAATGGCCGAAAAAGTGACAAAAAATTGACAAAAAAGTGATAAGAATTTGACCAAAAAATGTGAATTATTTGACGAAAAAGTGACAAAAAAGTGACAAAAAAATGGACACAAAAAAATCGAAAAACTGCTGAAAAAAAATCTGCTGATGTGAGGGAAAAGATCAATTTAGTTTTGTAGGTCTTCGCTTTCAAATGAGGCGTTACAGGATTTGGCTGAAGCTGAACTGGAGAAAACGCTCTCGGTTCAGGCGGGGGTTAAGCGGTTTAATCATCTTTATTCTCCTGCTCCAGTAAAACGATGTTCCTCCCGCCTGATCAAACACTGTTTCTATGTGAAACCCGCTGTTTGACATGATCTGGCCGCCGTGCTGAGCTGCAGTGTAATCCTGCCTAATATCCTGGCTGGTATCTGAGCGCTGATAACCAGTAGTTATCTTGTCATCTTTTCTCGGCACAAAGATTCCAGCGTAGATAGAACAGCCGGTTAATTATACAGCAGCAGCTTCAAGGAGACCATGATTTCCTCAGTTCACGCCGCCCCCAAACGGAGCCTCGCTAAAATAAAACACTGCTTTTGAGTTCACTTTTAACTCGCGACGTCGACCGGGGACTGAGGATATTTCTGTCATTTCATACACCGAGCCGATTGAATATGTTTTGTTCCTTTTTCTCTCGTATCTGAGGCCTGAGAACCGTTCTATGATATTTGTCCATGTTAACCTCTTAACCCCCGCCTGAACCGAGAGCATTTTCTCCAGTTCAGCTTCACCCAAATCCTGTGGGCCAGTGTAACACCTCATTTGAAAGCTAAGATCTACAAAACTCATCTAAATGGATCTTTTTCCTCACGTCATCAGATTTTTTTGGGGGGGCGGGGGTTTCAACTTATTTTGTAACTTTTATTTTTTTGTAATTTTTTTGTCAAATAGTAAATTTTTTGTCACTTTTTGCCACATCATTTTTTCATCTTTTTTTGTCTTTTTTTTTTTACATTTTTTCATCATTTTTTCGTCATTTTTTTGTAAATGTTTCGTCATCTTTTTGTAATTTTTTTTGTCATTTTTTTGTCACATTTTTGTCCATTTTTTGTCCGTTTTTTGTCAATTTTTTGTCAGCTTTTTGTCAATTTTTTGTCAGTTTTTTGTCAGTATTTTGTCCATTTTTTGTCCATTTTTTGTCAGTTTTTTGTCTAGGTTTTCTCACTTTGTTGTCATTTTTTCGCCATTTTTTCGTCGTTTTTTTGTAAATGTTTCGTCAGCTTTTTGTCATTTTGTCAATTTTTTTGTCAATTTTTTGTCACATTTTTGTCAATTTTTTGTCACATTTTTTGTCAGTTTTTTGTCAATTTTTTGTCAATTTTTTTGTCAATTTTTTGTCAGTTTTTGTCAATTTTTTTGTCATTTTTTTGTCATTTTTTTGTCACATTTTTGTCAATTTTTTTGTCAATTTTTTGTCAGTTTTTGTCAATTTTTTTGTCAATTTTTTGTCAATTTTTTGTCACATTTTTGTCAATTTTTTGTCACATTTTTGTCAGTTTTTTGGTCAATTTTTTGTCAGTTTTTTGTCCGTTTTTTGTCACATCTTCATCCTTGTTTTCGTCTCAGTTTTGTCGCTATTTTCTCACCTTTTTTCCAGAAGCTTTTGAACTGGGGTAAAGCCAAACTGGAGAAAATGTGCTCGGTTCAGGTGGGAGTTAAGGGGTTAAAGGGATATTTCAGGATGTTTGACATAGGGCCCCATTTCCTAGTTATCCAGAGTGTTGCTGATTTCCTGAGATATTTTTTTTTGTAATTCATGCAGTTCTTATGTTTGAAGAGTTTCGTGGCGCTAGGCTAGTGCTAGGCTAGTGCATGTCTATGGTATCAGCTAGCCTGCATTAAAAACAGTGTGACCCGCTCCACAGAGCACCTGAGGCAAATCACTGATAACACCAGACTAACCATATACATGTCTGTGTCATTTTTTTGTCCATTTTTTATCAAATTTTTGTTACATTTTTTTCATTTTTTTGTCACATTTTTGTCCAATTTTTGTCATTTTTTGTCACATTTTTGTCATTTTTTGTCACATTTTTGTTCTTTTTTTTGTCCATTTTTTATCCATTTTTTGTTACATTTTTGTCAATTTTTGTCAATTTTGTATCACATATTTGTCAATTTTTTATCAAATTTTTGTTCTTTTTTTTGTCCATTTTTTAATCAATTTTTTGTCATTTTTTGTCATATTTTTGTAAATTTTTGTCAAATTTTTATCACATTTTTGTCATTTTTTTGTCAATTTTTTATCACGTGTTTGTCATTTTTTGTGTCCATAGAATATTTTTTAACCATTTTGCATTTAAAATACCTTATATTTGAGCAGCATCAGCTTCGTGGTTGTATAAGCTACGCAGCGGCGGAGTGATCTGCGAGAAAACAGTCCCTCAAAATGCGATCGTTCATGTGATGCAGGTCAGTTATATTCCAAACATGACTCTATGGACACAGACATTTATATGGTTAGTCTGGTGTTATCAGTGATTTGCCTCAGGAGTGACTGTTTTTAATGCAGGCTTGCTGAAAATACAGACTCAAATCCTGCCAAATACACACGTTTAAATATATGTGGATATATATTGGATATTTGTTTTCTCCTTCCACTGCTCCCTGTCGTCCGTCTGACATTACAGCCTCAAACTGAAGCGCGTTGTGAGCTCGGCCTTTTGTAATTAGTCCTTAAAAGATTTTCTCTCCCCCCTCTGTCCCCCCCCCCTGGGCCCGGTGTGATCTCTCGCCCCGGCCCCCGCGGTCAGAGACTGGAACGGGCCTGTCGTTTTGGCGGACAGCAGGTCGAGTGGCTCTCGAAGACTCGCTCCGGCAGATGGTCTCGACGGGCCTCGCTGCCAAACGCCGCCCCAGCGCCTCGGCCGTTCGTTTAAACGCCGTCCAGCCCGCGGCGCCGGCCACTCGTTCCCCCGCGCGGAGCCTCCGTTTTCGGAGAGTGTGGGTCCTTTTCGGGGGTGAAACTTTCGAGCGTTTGAGTTGGAAAAAAGGGGGTTTCAAAGATTCAAAGATTTGTTGAATTTTTGTTGAATTTTTGTTGAATTTTTGTCACTTTTTTCTTGAGTTTTTGTTGAATTTTTGTTGAATTTTTGTAGAATTTTTGTCACATTTTTGTTGAATTTTTGTCACATTTTTGTTGAATTTTTGTCACATTTTTCTTGAGTTTTTGTCACTTTTTTGTCACATTTTTGTTGAATTTTTGTCACATTTTTGTTGAATTTTTGTCACATTTTTGTTGAATTTTTGTCACATTTTTGTTGAATTTTTGTCACATTTTTGTTGAATTTTTGTCACATTTTTCTTGAGTTTTTGTCACTTTTTTGTTGAATTTTTGTTGAGTTTTTGTTGAATTTTTTCACATTTTTGTTGAATTTTTTGTCACATTTTCGTCGCGTTTACATCCTTGCTTTCTTCTTATTACCAGTGGCTATTTTGGTGTTTTTTCCCCAAGAAGCTTTTTGATTAGGGTAAAGGCAAACTGAAGAAAATGGGATCCGTTCAGGTGGGGGTTAAGAGGTTAATAACTAAGCCTTCACCTCCTCAGAGAAACAGGTATTTTCAGCTGAAGACATTTCATCACAAAACCTCTCACCCCTTCACATTCCCACCGGCCCGTGATCCATCCGCCCCGTAGATCACCCGGGGCCCGTCCTCTCTGCTCGCGGCCCTGCTCTGTCTCAACGCTGGACCTGTCGCTGTAATTCACCTCCATAAACACGATCGCTGCAGAGTAAATATCACAGCTGCCCCAGTGGACCGGCAGCACTTTAAACCCAGAACCATCGCTCTTTTATTGTATTGTTTCTAAAGCTTTTGCATATTTTTCTTTCGTATCGAGCTCCTTGGCGACGGCGAAAACTGGCTTTGAATGAAAATGCCGAGGCTCCCGAAGGGCCCCCCCGAAACTAATGTGGTTTCTGTGTCTTTGCTGTTCTTGTTCTCGTGAGCTGTGGCGTTTGGTGGACTCTGGAGCGGAGGAGAGACTTTGTATCACATCTGTAAGACCAGGGAGGCCAGCTGTTCTTTGGAAACTGTGCATTTTTAGAATAATATGGCGATTTAGAATAGAATGATCATGTTAACTCATTGACTGTCAGCCATTTTAGAATCAGAGAGCTCCCACACTGCAAAAAGTGCCCGACTAAAAACAAGGGAAAAAATCTTAAATTAAGACATTTTGTCTTGTTTTAAGGAAAAAATTCTGCCAATGGGGTCAGCATTTTTTTCTTGCAAAGAATTCTTATTTCTAGAATATTTTTCTTATCATAAAACAAGAAAGAAACACTAAATTTAAGCAAATAAAGCTAGAATTAAGCAAAATGTCCTCAGGAAATGGAATAATTTAAGGAAAACATTCTTATTTAGTGAAACATTGTGGGTTATTTTACTTAAATGTTGCTTGATTTAAGCAAAATGTTCTTAATAAATACTAATATTTAAGGAAAGTATTGCTGCGCCCGGAGACCCGTCTCCATGATGTGGAGCCAGGCTGATGGTCAGAATCACCTGCTGGAGGATTCACCTATTGTACATGTTTTAGTGGCAGACACGGGGAGAACATGCTCCACACAGAAAGGCCCCTTTGGGAATCGAACCCGGGACCTTCGAGCTGTGAAGCTGAGGCTCTAACCGCTGTGCCACCGAGCACATTAAAATAAGAAAAAATATTCTTTGTCTAAAGCTGAAGAAGATTCAAAAAGTTTTTCTTTCTTGTTACAAGAAAAAGAAATGGCTTGATTTTATTTCCTAAAATAAGATTTTTTTTCTCAAGAAAACTTTGCTCGGCAAAACATGATTACTTTTTAGGGAAAAAACAAGAACTTATTTCTTAAAGTAAGACATTTTTTACTTGCTTAGAATCCACTTTTTGCAGTGCCCTGCCAGAGGTTTTTCAGGATTTCGACTGTTTTTTCAAGACCCACAGAAAATTCAGGTCTTGGTCTTGGTCTATGTCAACACGAAACCCACTAAAAGAAAGACTGGACTCTCTTTTATCATCTGAAAAAAAGTTTGTTTGCACCTCTTTCCATTCTTTAGTAATCGTTCATAGAAAAAAGGTGAAATCACCCAAAAAGCTGAGAAAATAAAAGAGCAATGCTGCCACCTAGTGACTCAATAAAATAACTTGTAGTTCTATTATTGAGTCAGTAGGTGGCAGCATTAGGCAGCACAACTAAGGTTTTAACACCAGACATGCTGAAGGCTTTGCTGCTCCCATTGAAAAAACAACGTTTGGATTTCAATTGACGTATATAGACGTCATTGGCAGTCAACGAGTTAAGAGAGAAATGACATGAATCTACTTCACCTGAACCTGAACCGAGTACATTTTCTCCAGTTTGGCTTTACCCAAATCTAAAGGTTTCTTGGGGGAAAAAAAGCGTCAAAACAGTGATGAAAATGCGGACGAAAAACGCAACAAAGAAGCAACAATAATGTGCCGGAGAAGCAACAATAACACAATAAAAAGGCGACAAAAACACGACTAAAGAACAGTGAAAACGCCACAAAAAGAGCAGCAAAGAAGTGACAAAAATGCACTGAAAAAAGACAAAAACGCTTGACAAATGTGACAAAAATATACTCCTTTATTGATCTCAGAATGGTTTACATTTAGCTCTAAAGATCTGCCAGGGTCTGCAAAATAGACACTTAAATAGTAGAAAGTAGTCGTTTTCCCGACAGAGCGTCTGATCAATACAGCGCGAAAAAGCAGGAGGAAATACGACGCGTTTCTTTGGATGCATTAAAAGTTTTCTAAAGACAGTGAAGAGGAGGAAATTTACGGACAGGAAAACGTTTGAAACAATGGGCTGGACCTACAGCTCAGACGGAGCCTCCAGAACCACCATGTAAGAGCTGATTCATCAACAGGAATCTCGGGGGTTTTCCATGTTTTAAGGCGTTCACACAAAGTTTACAGCTGCAGGAATATATTTTGAGCAGGGGCGAATCCGAGTATACAGGGGCTGGGGCAGCACAGGGGAACCACTGACAGAAAAACCGCCAGAGACTAACAAAAATAAAAAAATATTATTTTATATTTATATTTCAGACGGCAGGGAAAAGCAGCTCATGTTTAAAATACTCTGTTTCGGAGTCCCCCTCCTTAAAATGCTGTCCCAGTAATATTGTACATAGACTGGAGCATTTAAAATATATATATGTTGAATTTTGTGGCGATTCAATATTAGACTTTTAATCCAGATCCATTAGATTTTAAAAAGTTTGATTTTAGCCTAAATTCAAAATTGCTACATCTTGAGAAAGCACTTGTTGTTTTCAAGATTAAACACACTGGCGTTTGTGACTTGGGGGCTAAAGCAAGACTTGACTTGACAAAAGCTATGACCTGACTTGACTTGACCCCATGACCGATGGACTTGAACTTACTTGTGACTTGGAACCTTCACGACTTGGACTCGACTCGAGACTTGCCTCTAGTGGCTCACTCCACCTCTGGTAAATACGGGGGGTTGCGTTGGGTCGAGTTTTTGCTTCGAGAACCTGCTCCGCCCACAGACCCGTCTGAAACCCTCCTGGAGCACGAGCCAGACTGAGCACATGAGTGTTTCACGGCGCCGCGGACACTCCTCTCTCTCCTCTTTCCGCTCGCTCGAGTTGGCGATGCCGGATTTAGCGCCGCCATGTTTTATTTATTCCGAGGCGTCTGCGGGAGGAGCGCGGCCCGGGGTCAGCGGGAGGGCACCGGGAGGGCACCGGGTCGACGCCGCGCAGCTGCTTCCAAAATGGCTTTAGCATTTCGGTAATTTGACTGAACTTTCGGCAAATGGGAGGAAATTAAGTGGGTTCGCCGACCTCGGAGGACGAGCGTGTGTGTGTGGGGGGGGGGGGGGGGGGCGCCGCGGGGAGGGCGGTAAATACCAGACTGTAAACATTAGCCTGACATTTTTACGCCCAAATGCTAACACAAACACAAAATAAAGGCAGAATAAACATCGTGCAGAAGAGCTGTCACACCATTACTTCACACAGTTACTTAACCTGAACCGAGCACATGTTCCAGTTTGGCTTTACCCAAATCTAGAAGCTTCTTGGAAAAAAAGAGATGAAAATGTAACAAAGACGAGCAGCTAAAAAGTGTCAAACAATGACAATGTGGCCGAGATGTGACAAAAACCTAATAATAACAAAGCGTTGGAAAAGAATGTTTCAAAAGGTGACAACGACGTGGCAACAACAAGCTCAATTTAGATGACTTTTGAAGGTCTTAGCTTTCAAATGAAGCATACACTGGCCCATAGACGGTGACATTGTGGATTTGGGTGGGGCAGAACTGGAGAAAATGCATGTGGTTAAGGCGGGAGTTAAAGTTAATACATAAAGTACATGCTTGAGTAAATGTAACTGAGTACTACCCGCCTCTGTAAAGGAATGCCTTCAGTTACAATCTACGGTGGAAACTAAAACACATAAAAAAGCATTTCCAAACTTAAAAGTCATTATAAAGCATTAAACTGGTCTACTCTGGAGTAGACCAGGACCTCTCCAGATCCTCCTCTCCAGCACCAGGTGTGCTGGAGAGGAGGATCTGACCTATAGTCGAACCTTGGATTCAGGAGGAACAATGAGGTTCAGCACCTCCAAATCCGAGGTTATGGTGGGATAAAGGTGACTAAAGGAGTCCTCGCCTCAAGTGGAGGAGTTCAAGTATCTCGGGGTCTTGTTCTCAGTGGGGGACGGATGGAGCGTGAGATCGATAGACGGATCGGTGCGGCGTCAGCAGTGATGCGGTCGCTGTATCGGTCTGTCGTGGTGAAGAGGGAGCTGAGTCGGGGCAAAGCTCTGGATTTACCGATCGATCTACGTTCCCGCCCTCACCTATGGTCATGAGATTTGGGTCATGACCGAAAGGACAAGATCGCGAATACAAGCGGCCGAAATGAGTTTCCTTCGCAGGGTGGCTGGGCGCACCCTCCGAGATCGGGTGAGGAGCTCAGTTACCCGGGAGGAGCTCGGAGTAGAGTCGCCGCTCCTTCACGTCGAAAGGAGCAGCTGGAGGGCATCTGTTCCGGATGCCTCCTGGTCGCCTCCCGCGGGAGGTGTTCCAGGCATGTCCTAGTGGGACAAGGCCTCGTGGAAGACCCAGGACACGCTGGTGGGACTGGGGCCTGGTGACAAATGTGGGAAAAATGTGACAAAAATATGGTAAAAAAGTGACAAAAATATGGTAAAAAAGTGACAAAAATATGGTAAAAAAGTGACAAAAATATGGTAAAAATGTGACAAAAATGTGGGAAAAATGTGACAAAAAAGTGACAAAAATATGGTAAAAATGTGACAAAAATATTGTAAAAAAAAGTCACAAAAATATGGTAAAAATGTGACAAAAAAGTGACAAAAATATGGTAAAAATGTGACAAAAATATTGTAAAAAAAAGTCACAAAAATATGGTAAAAAAGTGACAAAAATATGGTAAAAATGTGACAAAAATGTGGGAAAAAAGTCACAAAAATATGGTAAAAAAGTGACAAAAATATGGTAAAAATGTGACAAAAAAGTGACAAAAATATGGTAAAAATGTGACAATATGTGGTAAAAATGTGGCAAAACAGCAATGAAAAAAACCCCACAGCAAATACAACTAGGCCTGGTGTCGCCTCGGGGTCCCCCCAGAACAGCTGGAGGAGGTGTGTGTGGATCGGGAAGTTTGGGCATCTCTGCTGAGACGCTGCCCCCGCGACCCGGCCCCGGATAAAGCGGAAGAAAATGGATGGATGGACGGATAAATTGGATTGAAGTTGGCATTAAATCTAACGTTCTTACAAAATATAGTTTTTCCTTTGAGACAGAACTCTCTCAATGATCAACTCAACTATTTATATTTACTGCAGGCATTTGTCAAAAACCTTTGCTCAAAAGTTTCCCTCTGTGTTCGGTTTTGAATCATCATTTCCCCTCATTCAAACATCAAATTGAACATTTACAAATGTTACGAAAGGAAGAAAAACTAGATGAGAATTGGGGGTGGGATTTAATAAGTTATTTTCTTCTCACATCCTTTTGGACAGAGTTGGTCGTCTGAAATAAATGAAGAAATGAAATGAAACTGTGGCAATAAAATCTGACTTCCTGTTTTACGCAGTTTATTCTGATCCGATCTCCGAGCAGCCCAGACGTCCCGCTGAAACGTTTCTTCTTCTGTGTTTCCCAGTGAGGGCCGCGTGGAGGTGCTGGCGGGGGGAGTCCTGCAGATGACCAACCTGACGGAGGAGGACGAGGGAGTCTACACCTGTGCGGCGGAGCAGGGGAACGCCTCCATCCAGGCCCAGGCGCAGCTCACCGTGCAAGGTACGACCGCGGGACTGCATCCAGCATCCCTTAACCTCTTAACCCCCGCCTTAACCCAGCACATTTAGTTCAGAATTACCTAAATAAAAGCTTCTTGACTTCAACTTACAGACTATAGGCCAGGGTTACGCCTCATTTGAAAGCTGAGACCTGGAAAACGCTTCAGCTTCTTTCTCATTATGATCGTCAGGGTTTTGTTGCTTTTTTGACACGTTTTGGTCACATTTCTGTGGCTTGATCACAGTTGCATTACACTAAATAAGCAATGAAAAAGTGACAAAAATGTGGGAAACATGTGACAAAAATGTGGGAAAAATTTGACAAAAATGTGGGAAAAAATGTGACAAAAATGTGACAAAAATGTGGGGGAAATGTGACAAAAATGTGGGGAAAATGTGACAAAAATGTGACAAAAATGTGGGGAAAATGTGACAAAAATGTGGGGAAAATGTGACAAAAATGTGGGGAAAATGTGACAAAAATGTGACAAAAATGTGGGGAAAATGTGACAAAAAAGTGACAAAAATGTGGGGAAAATTTGACAAAAATGTGGAAAAAAATGTGACAAAAAAGTGGGAAAAATGTGGGGAAAATGTGACAAAAATGTGACAAAAATATGGGAAAAATTTGACAAAAATGTGGAAAAATATGGAAAAAAAGTGACAAAAATGTGGGGAAAATTTGACAAAAATGTGGAAAGAATGTGACAAAAAAGTGACAAAAATGTGGGAAAAATATGGAAAAAAAGTGGAAAAAATGAGACAAAAATATGGAAAAAAGTGCAAAAAATGTGACAAAAAAGTGACAAAAATGTGGGAAAAATGTGACAAAAATGTGGTAAAAAGTGGAAAAAATGTGACAAAAAAGTGACAAAAATGTGGGAAAAAACGCTTCAGCTTCTTTCTCATTATGATCGTCAGGGTTTTGTTGCTTTTTTGACACGTTTTGGTCACATTTCTGTGGCTTGATCACAGTTGCATTACACTAAATAAGCAATGAAAAAGTGACAAAAATGTGGGAAACATGTGACAAAAATGTGGGAAAAATTTGACAAAAATGTGGGAAAAAATGTGACAAAAATGTGACAAAAATGTGGGGAAAATGTGGGGAAAATGTGACAAAAATGTGGGGAAAATGTGACAAAAATGTGGGGAAAATGTGACAAAAATGTGACAAAAATGTGGGGAAAATGTGACAAAAAAGTGACAAAAATGTGGGGAAAATTTGACAAAAATGTGGAAAAAAATGTGACAAAAAAGTGGGAAAAATGTGGGGAAAATGTGACAAAAATGTGACAAAAATATGGGAAAAATTTGACAAAAATGTGGAAAAATATGGAAAAAAAGTGACAAAAATGTGGGAAAAATTTGACAAAAATGTGGAAAGAATGTGACAAAAAGGTGACAAAAATGTGGGAAAAATATGGAAAAAAAGTGGAAAAAATGAGACAAAAATATGGAAAAAAGTGCAAAAAATGTGACAAAAAAGTGACAAAAATGTGGGAAAAATGTGACAAAAATGTGGTAAAAAGTGGAAAAAATGTGACAAAAAAGTGACAAAAATGTGGGAAAAAAGTGGAAAAAATGTGACCAAAAAAGTGGAAAAAAGTGACAAAAATGTGGGAAAAATGTGACAAAAAAAAGTGGAAAAAATGTGGAAAAAAATGTGACAAAAAAGTGAGAAAAATGTGGGGAAAATATGGAAAAAATGTGACAAAAATATGGTAAAAAATTGACAAAAAAATAACAAAAATGTGGCAAAAAAGTGACAATATGTGGTAAAAATGTGACAAAAATATGGTAAAAATGTGACAAAAAAGTGACAAAAATATGGTAAAAAATTGACAAAAAAATTACAAAAATGTGGCAAAAAAAGTGACAATATGTGGTAAAAAATGTGGCAAAACAGCAATGAAAACGTGATTAAAAAAACACCTGATAACAAACGAGGCAAAGACAAATGAGGCGTTACACTGGCCAATAAGATGTAAGATCTCCAGTCGAGAAGCTGCTTTTAGATTTGGGTAAAACTGGAGAAAATGTGCCCGGTTAAGGTGGCTGTGAAGGGGTTAAAGGAGAAAAGTGAGAGGCGAGCCCGGTGGCCCTTCTGTGCTCTTCCAGAATACAGGACATGTGACCAGCCCCTGCACTCTGAGCTCAGGAGGCAACTGTCTTAAGAGGCTGTTTGTGGATCGTGTGACAGTGTCGTACGTGTATAGTAGTGCGTAGTAATATATAGTGAGTGATATCAGTAACGTCTGCATAGCTGTGCGTCTGCTGCTAAAACCATCAGTGAGGATTGATATCTGAGCTTCTGTCTGAGGGACACTTTCTCTCGTTCAACATCTCACACGCAGGAGTCGGGACCCAAAGGGCAGTGAGGATTTCAGCTGAAGAGAACAACAACTTTGACTATGTTGTGGAGATTTAAAGGAACAGGAACAGGCCACTGTTTTTCCATACTGAGATATGTTCTTACCTGAGCTGTGACGAGTTCTTTAGGACCTGTCTGATCTTCAGTCACGTAAACACCGCGCAGACGGCGTTAGCATTTAGCCTCTCCCTCTCTCCTCTATAGCTCCAAAACAGGTCAAGATAGAAGCTACCAAGCTCTTCCACGTTTTCCCTATTTAAATATGGTTACGTGAAGTGTTCCACTACAGTATAATTACACTAAATTAAACAATGTGGATTTTCTAAGCGGATAAAAGGGGGAACTATATTGTAAGGTGTAATAATACCAGGAGTAGTTTGGCATCCGCGCAGTAAAGTGAAGATTACTGTGCAGTAAAGTGAAGTTGTTCAAAAAACTGAAACCCCCCCCATCTTTAGAGAAACACAAATTTTCACTCTTTTTTGCCATTTTCTGGTGGAATCTCAACTTATTTATCACGTGAATAAAGTCAAGTGTAAATCTGGCCCATGTGGATATTTTCTCACAGCAGATTGTTCAGTAGAAGTGAAAAAACGGCCGTTGTTGCTAGCGCTAGCTAACCGTTAGCATTAGCCCGATGCTAACATGTAGCATCAAGTTAGCATTCTCCATTATTCATGTATTTATGGGCTGTTGAACCTCTTTGCTCCTCTCCATGTCTTTGTATCTTTATTTAGTAGGAAACTATATTCATAATTCAGCATTTGTTAAAGTAGTTTTTGAATAATTAGAGAAAGTTTGGATTTTTCTCCAAATTGTTTTCCCCCTTAACTGTTTTCAAACATGACCATATATGGGCGACTCCAGAGATGCCGTCTGTATATATCGTAGCTGATTTTGGTAAATATTCCTTTTACAGCAGCAGGTTCAGCATGTTTGGCTCATGGTTCTGATAAATAAGTCTGTTCAGTAACTCTCTGTGGAGTTTCACAAATATTGATCGTGGTTTTAAAGAGTTTTTTTGTAGTTTCTCGCACGTCTGCGAACCAGGAAGTAGAGCTGTGACGTCACCGCTTAACAAACGTATTGGTTGTAAACATTCAGGGCTTTGCTGGAGGCAGGAAGACAGATTCCCATAGATACAGACGCATCTCGTCATAGAAGGGGGCGTGGCTTCGCCGAGGGGGAAAATAGAATCTTTAGAGAAACACAATTTTCCAGTTTTTAGCCATTTTCTGGTGGAATATGAACTTATTTATCACATAAGTAAAGTCAAGTGTAAATCGGGCCCATATGGATATTTTCTCACAGCAGATTGTTCTGTAGAAGTGAAAAAACGGCAGTTGTAGCTAGCGCTAGCTAACCGTTAGCATTAACCCGATGCGAACATGAAGTATCATGTTAGCATTCTCCGTTATTCATGTATTGATGGGCTGTTGAAACACTTTGCTCCTCCCCATGTCTTTATATCTTCATTAAGTAGAAACTATATTCATAATTCAGCGTTTGTTAAAGTAGTTTTTGAATAATTAGAGAAAGTTTAGATTTTTCTCCAAATTGTTTTCCCCCTTAACTGTTTTAAAAAATGACCATATATGGGCGCTTCCAGAGATGCCGTCTGTATCTATCTACTGTAGCTGTTGTCATAGTAACGATAAACAACTGTCTTAACTGTTGTTGGAAATATTTTTTTACATCTTTATGCTATTTTTGTAACATTTTACAATTTTACCGAGACAAATCGAGCTTCCTGTTCACTACAACAATGTTAGAACAAGTAAATACAGTTTTTTTTTCCATTTTTGTAAGATTAATTTTCAAAGGCATGAGGTTGTTTTCCGTACTATTGTTTATATCACTATAAAGTAAACAACAAAACAGGTTCGCCAGCTTTAATCCGCAGTGGGTTTTTTCCCGCATTCTGCCACAAACTTATCACGATCTTCGTCCCCTGTTGGTTTAAGATGAAAAACTGTTGATCGTGACAATAATTAGATGATCCGAGTGTAAAGAAATAAGGCGTAACTATTTCCCTGATGTTCCTAAATGTGTTCATTCGAAGCCCAGACTTGCTGACGCGGTGATTCTTTTCAATTAGCCGCTCTGAAAGTGCCGCTCGCCGCTCGCTGGAGAATGTTTTTTTTTTCTGGAATATTAATTATCACCTTTTTACACGACGCAGCTGCTGCTCCTCCGGCGGATGCTGACGGCGCTCGGAGTAAACCGGATTCCGCCAAATGAGTTTAGACTTTGAAGAGGGCGTGGGAGAAAATCTGCGACTAAAATCACATAATCTTTATCAAGTGTGTGAAGCGTCTCGATGAGTGTAGTGAGTTTTATTGTCACGGGTTTGGGGTTCACACAAAGGTGACTGCGGGTTTGAAAAAGGTTCATTTCTCTGTCACGGGTAGTTGAACTGAGCTGGTGCCTCAACTTGTTTCTAGCTCTCACAACACTTCCCACACTTCTCAGTTGTTTATTAGCTTTATTGTCCGGTTCACGGTGTAATTTCGCCGGATTTTTGTGGAGAGGATCAAAACTATACATTTTTGAAAACTTTAATAAATAAGCAATCAGAAAAACAATGTTTCCATTTGCCCTGAAATATAAAAAACAAACGTGTGATAATAAATTGAATGAACATTTGTGTGGGGAGTAAGAAGAGAAACTGAAACTGTTTATCCCTTAACTCGCACCTGAACCGAGCACCTTTTTCTCCAGTTTGGTTTTACCCCCCAGTCCAAAAGCTTCTGGAAAAAAGCCGTGAAAATAGCGACAAAACTGAGACGAAAACAATGACGGAAATGTGAGAAAAAAGTGAGAAAAAAGTGAGAAAACATTGACAAAAAAGTGACGAAAAATTGATGAAAAAGAGGCAAAAATGTCACAAGAAATTGACCAAAAATGACTAAAAAAATGGCAAAAATGTTACAAAATGTGACAAAAAAATTACAAAAATATGGCAAAAAAATTACAAAAAATTGATGAAAAATGTACAAAAAAATTACAAAAATGTGACAAAAATGTAACAAAAAAATTACTAAAATTTGACAAAAAAATTACAAAAAAAGACCAAAAAATTACCAAAAAAAGACAAAAAAATTGACAAAAAAATTACAAAAATGTGACAAAAAATGACAACAAAAAAGACAAAAATGTGATAAAAATTTGACAAAAAAATTACAAAAATTTGACAAAAAAATTACAAAAAATTGACAAAAAAATTACAAAAAAAAGACAAAAAACGTGACAAAAATGTGATGAAAAAATGACAAATAAAGTTACAAAAATGAGTTGAATACCCAACAAAAAAATGATGGATAAAATTCAGGAGAGATTTGGATTCATGGCATGTTAAATGAGCTTTTCGACGACTCCCAGCACAAAACAACTATAATCAACACATTTTCAGTCCTGGTGACCCTCCTGACTAACACTGAGAGTCCTGGGCTGCACCAGCAGGGCGGCGACAATAACCAGAGGAGGTGGTATTCAGTATAGAACGGTTAACCCCTTAACTCCCACCTGAACCGAACACCTTTTTCTCCAGTTTGGCTTTACCCCAATCCAAAAGCTTCTGGAAAAAAGCTGTGAAAATAGCAACAAAACTGAGACGAAAACAATGATGGAAATGTGACAAAAAAGTGACGAAAAATTGATGAAAAAGAGGCAAAAATGTCACAAGAAATTGACAAAAAATGACCAAAAAAATGACAAAAATGTGACAAAATGTGACAAAAAAATGACAAAAAAATGACAAAAAATTGATAAAAATTTGACCAAAAAAATTGCAAAAAATGTGACAAAAAATGACCAAAATGGATAAAACATTGACGAAAAAATGACAAAAATGTGACAAAAAATGACAAAAAATTGACAAAAAATTGACAAAAAATGACAAAAAAATGGCAAAAATGTGATAAAAAAAATTACAAAAATATGACAAAAAAATTACAAAAATGTGACCAAAAAATTACAAAAAATTGATGAAAAATGTACGAAAAAAATACAAAAAAGTACAAAAAAATTACAAAAAAATGATAAAAATTTGACAAAAAATGACCAAAATGTTACAGAAAAATTACAAAAATTTGATGAAAAATGGATGAAAAAATTACAAAAAAAAGACAAAAAATGATACAAAAAATGACCAAAATGTAACAAAAAATTACAAAAATTTGACAAAAAAATGAAAAAATTGGACAAAAATTTGACAAAATTTGACAAAAAAATTACAAAAATGTGACACAAAAATTACACAAAAATTACAAAAATGTGATAAAAATTTGACAAAAAAATTGATGAGAAAATGACAAAGTTACAAAAATGAGTTGAATACCCAACAAAAAAATGATGGAATAAAAATCTGACGACGTGAGGAAAAAGCTCCTCTCGGTTCAGGCGGGAGTTAAGAGGTTAAAGGAACAGGCCACCGTTTTTAAACACTGAGATATGTTCTTACCTGAGCTTAGACGAGTTGATGTGTACCTGTCTGGTCTGCGTCCCCGTGGAAGAGCTGTTGAGACAGAAAAGTAACTAGCTTTGACTTTGCCGCGCTGTGACGTCACCTGCATACCCTCCATCATCCACCCACTCCTCCGGCAGCCTCGTCCTCACATCGACATGAAACAACACGGCTCTAATTATCTTTGATTCTGTACAGATTAATAACCAAACACGATGGCGGCATTGATCTCCGCCTCGTAACAAGTGAGTGCGAGAAGGTCAGGCCGCCGCCCGCTGAAGCTGTAACGCTTGTAAAAAAAAACAAAGGCAGTCGATAAAGGATCTATGCACAGCTTTCCCCGCTCGCCGTCTGTGCGTTAACCGAGCCATTGTTTCCTCGGTAACGAGCAAACGCGATGTTTATGGCCGTGGCCTTTTCCTAAACTCGCCGCTTTACCTTGTGGAACGGCTTCGGAGGGAGCGGGGACGGGGGCTGGGGGGGGATCGCTGCGTTTAATTGGCGTTTGTTTGGTGATTGATGCATGCGAGTTTGAGTGGACGGACATGAGGCTTCCTGGGTGTCGGACGCCTCTCGCATTAGTTCTTTGTGTTTGCTACGCTCTCTATTGCATTGGCTTGTTGCACAATGTGGCTACGCTAGTTCCTCTGAGCTGAAGCTGTGGGCGCTAGTACTTCCTGTTTGTATTAATTTCCATTAAGATGAGCTCAGACCCATTTGAATCCTCGTATTTCCTGCAGATTCTGTGGTGGACAGTGAGTTCCTGGTAGACGATCACTTCCTGCAGGTCAACGAGTTGCTACAGTGTAAATATTTCCGTAAAGGGGACGTCTATGTTTATAAGGATCAGTGAGTTTGTCTTGAAGCTAAAGGCTAACATTCATTTCATGCATTATACAATTTGAAATAGTGCCTTTTATTAAAAAAAGTGATAGCATGTTAGCCTTTAGCTTCAAGACAAACTATCAATCCTTCATGATCACAGGCGTCTCCGATCTGAACTCGCTACATCAAGATTTGAACACAGTAAAGGATCATCTACCGGGAACTCACCGCCCACAACGTGATCTTTATAAAATATGATTATTATTCCAGGAAAACAATACAGACAGGAAGTACTGGCGCTCACAACTTCCGGTCAGGGGAACTAGCATAGCCGTACCGTGCAACAAGCCAACTGTGTTCAATCTGTAGGCTTTTCAGGTAGAATCACTTGGGAAGTTTCTGAACCTTTCTGAAAGTGAAGGTCCGTTCTTCCCATTTGAAATCCAGTGTTGGTCAAAGTGCTTAGTTTCAGCATTTGTGTGTTTCTGTGTTGTATCTACCTGGATGATTGAGAATTGGATGATTCTCGAAACGTCAACAACTCTGTTATTCATGTACAGCAGGGGTAGTACTTCTACTACTTTAGTACTTTCGGGACTTTAGCGGGTAATTTCTCAAAATCATCTTGGGGGCCAGAGGTTCTGTGCTGGAGGGCCAGATTTGGCCCCCGTGCCTGACGTTGCCCACCCCTACCGTAATATGGATTCACTACTTGAGTTTGTTAAAGGGATGTTTCAGGATTTTCGACATCGGGCCTCATTTCCTAGTTATCCAGAGTGTTGCTGATTTCTGGAGATCATTTTTTTTGTAATTCATGCAGTTCTTATGTTTGAAGAGTTTCGTGGCGCTAGGCTAATGCAAGGCTAGTGCATTTCTATGGTATCAGCTAGCCTGCATTAAAAACAGTGTGACCCGCTCCACAGAGCACCTGAGGAAAATCACTTATAACACCAGACTAACCATATAAATGTCTGTGTCGATGGAATAATTTTAACCATTTTTCATTTAAAATACCTTATATCTGAGCAGCATCAGCTTCCTGGTTGTATAAGCTACGCGGCGGCGGAGTGATCTGCTAGAAAATAGTCCCTCAAAATGCGATCATTCATGTGATGCAGGTCAGTTATATTTCCAAACATGATTCTATGGACACAGACATTTATATGGTTAGTCTGGTGTTATAAGTGATTTGCCTCAGGAGTGACTGTTTTTAATGCAGGCTAGCTGATACCATAGAAATGCACTAGCCTTGCATTAGCCTAGCGCCACAAAACTCTTCAGAGAACACTTTCTTACGCTCGTTTGTATCTAAAGTAATATCTCAAAAGGTCTGCACATTCATTAATGATTTCTAGGCTTTGACCTCAACTACATGTGGACAACAGCTGAAAACATCTGTGTTGTTCATACTTTGAGATGTTTGATGGCTAATGCTAACGGCTATAGGAAAAATGCATTGAGCGAGCCGCATTCGTTAGGATCGAACGTCGCTTTTATATGTTTTTTACATTTTTTATTGATTTAACAGGGACAGTGCATATTAATGAACATCTGTAATTACAGTGTAAATATGCCAGATTATAGCAAACATGCTAGTTTCCATCTCCGTCTCATTGCGCCACCTACTGTTCTGGAGTTTTAAAGAAGCTAACAGGCTAACGGGCGAAGCTAACTGCGGGCTAGCTCCACTTAAACAGTATTTACAGCCAAATTTCAGTGAAAAGAACGATCTCCAGCGTAGTATTTACTCTCACGGACAGTTAATAAGTAAATAAACGAAACACATGGACAAATTTCCTCTTTAGCTCGCCTTTATAGACATTTAGTGGAATAAAATCAAGTTCTTGACTCTACTTACAGTGTTTCAGTACATTTTCTCCGTGGCTGACCTCCTCTGTTGACACCGCCTCGCGTCGCTCTGGAGGCGTCTGCAGCTGGATGCTCCTGGACTGTGGTTAGGTGTAATTACACATGCTCTAAACTCCACCTATCGCCCGATGTGCACGTAACTGTCCAGCGGGTGATGCTTAACGGCCCCGGTGGCAGTCGGTGTCAGGGCACGGCTGGCTGAGTTACTTAGAGCCCATGTAATGCTAGCACACGGGCCTATAATGAGCGCCGGGGTCATTATAACTGCTCCCCAGGCACCGTTCACTCTGCAGCGTATGTGATGGATATACTGGTCATGTTATGGAGCTCCCTGAACTGTGCTGGCTTTGAGAGGATGATGTGGGAAAAACAAAAAAGGAAGAATATGAGCGGAAACGTCGTTAGCCTGTTCCTGCTAATGTGCACTTCTGTTAGCAAACGGCTTCCGGACCTGTATGAATTTAGCATTTATGTCATTTCGGGGGTTTTTTAACGTTAGAGCCTGTAGAGGAGAGAGGGGTTAATCAGAAAGGAGAGTGTTTCATAAAAGACACATTATCTCCTAATCTAGAAAAATAATCTGTGATTTTCATCAAAACTAGCCTCTGTTTAGCTTAGATTACTCAGGAACCGAGGCACGTAGAATTAAACTGTCTACACTGATGGAGAGCTTAGAGACTCGTCTTTCAAATGAGTCATAGCCTGTGTCCATTAGTCTCGCCAACCAGACTCCACTTCTTCACAGAAGACGGTCCGGCAACACTCCATTGCGCGCTTTCAAAGGAAGTGACGCAGCGATATGGAGCCGACCGACCAATCAGAGCCGCTCCCTGAACGTCACGTTGTTGCGCCTTTGTTTTGTAGTTTTTCAACACAAGCTTCACGTAATGCTCCGGTTTGCTTGTGTTCTTAAGTTTTTCTGACATAAACGACAGAAGTCATTTCCTGAACTCCGTGTGGCAGGAGCGCATTGTTAATGTCCCAATGACTAAAACTCACTTCTGCTATGTTCTCATTGGCTGCTGCGCTTCGGTTGTCCCACATTAGTCCCGCCTCCAGCAGTAGCTTTTCTACGACAGGGTCGCCAGACTAGTCTCCTGTTTATTAATTAATAAACATAGAATACGCTGTGGTGCTACAAATATCATGAAAAATTGTCTGGATTGTTGGCACTACAGCCATTTTCACATCAGAGAGCTCCCACTGCCAGAGGCTTTTCAGGATTTTGACTGTGTTTTCAAGACCCACAGAAAATGTAGGTCTAGATCTATGTCAACACGAAACCCACCGAAAGAAAGA
Source organism: Gobius niger (assembly GCF_951799975.1). Lineage (NCBI taxonomy): Eukaryota > Metazoa > Chordata > Actinopteri > Gobiiformes > Gobiidae > Gobius > Gobius niger. The sequence continues at coordinate 40,211,980 of NC_136855.1, read as the reverse complement.
TTGGACTGTCTTCTTTCAACTAAAAAAAAAGTTTGTTTGTACCTCTTTCCATTCTTTAGTAATTGTTCGTAGAAAATAGGTGAAATCACCCAAAATGCTGTTTTCTGACCAAAAAGCTGAGAAAATGAAAGAGCAATACTGCCACCTAGTGACTCAATAAAAGAACTTGTAGTTAGGTGGCAGCATTTTAACAACAGATATGCTTTGCTGCAGCTGTTCCCATTGAAAAACCAAATTGACGTCTATAGACGTCATTGGCAGTCAACGGTCGGATTTCAATTGAAGAGGAAGATCTTTAGATCTCTCTTTTTAGAAGATCTCTCTTTTTATAGCGCCTTTCACAGACATGGTCACAAAGCGCTTTACATGAGACAATTGTACATTCACTCTGTACTCGGTGGTGTAAACTACATTTGTAGCTCTAGTTTCCCCTGGGGGAGACTGTCAGAAGCGCTTTCGCGACTGCACACGTCTGCGCCAACGGACCCTCTGACACCACCATACATTCACTCACACATCATTCATCCTGGCCTATTGTACATGTTTTTAGTGGGAGGGGAAACCGGAGTACCCGGAGGAAACCTACGCAGACACGGGGAGAACATGTAAACTCCACACAGAAAGGCCCCGTCCAGGTGGGAATCGAACCCTGGACCTTCTAGCTGTGAAGCGAGAGCGCTAACCGCTGCGCTACCGTGCCGCCCATTGATGTGTATAGACGTCATTGGCAGTCAATGAGTTAAAATGTACGACATGACAACTGGAGCGTAGAAACTCAGGGGGGGAAAGCATCTTTGGAACGCAGCATTATTTAGTGAGTCAAGTTTCCAGAAATGGCAGGATGAGCTGACATGTGATCGACCACCCAGACAGACGGGAATCTAACCTGAGACCTTCTTGCTGAGAGGCTGAACTGCAGTACATAGTATATACACTCTTGAGGCTGTAATAAGATCTACATTTATTCTTTTATATCTTCCCTTGACCTTTCGCTGTCATTTCCCCGGCTCTGTCTCTTGTGCTATAACTCCATACAGTCCCATGTCACTGCTTTTCTTCTGAATACCTCTATTACTGCCACGCTCTCCCTTCCCTCGTTAGCTCGCTGTGCAAAAATAGATCATCTCTCACAGCCTCCGAGATTTTGCAAGAATTCCTTTCACATTTCTGCTTCCGTCTCTTTTATTCTCGCAGCTTCGAACCAGCCGTGATCCTGGCCTCTACGTGCGGCGACTTTGAGGAATTTTCCCAGCTAACAAGTTTGAGTTTGTCTCGATAATAGAAGGCTTTTTTTTCCAAAGAGCTTTGATTGAAGTTAGCTCTTTGTGGTAGCAGCGATTTTTCGAGTTTTCCATCCCTCCCACTGGCTTTTAGGGTCATGTCGCTCCGGGATGGAAATAAAGTAGAGTTTTCCGAGATATTTAAAGGTACCGGCGTTGTCAAAATGGGCACCTTTTTCCTGTTTGTCAGAGCGGATGATCCCGTGATGAGCAGGCGCTGTATTTTACGTGTAAAGGATCAGGAGATGAAAATAGTTGCTGCTTGTTTTGTTCCATTTACAAGAAACGACTCTCACATACATATCTCTAATGTACGTGGTTTTAGTGGGAGGGGAAACCGAAGTACCGGAGCAAACCTACGCAGACACAGGGAGAACATGGAAACTCCACACAGAAAACAAAAAAAAGGTGTGACATCTAGGGCTTGGTACTATTACACCTATTTTCAGCTTTTCAGTACTTTTAAGGGACCAGACGGAGTGTAAAAATGTTCAAATTCTGTATTTTCCTCCTCCTTTATGTTCCAGCCATGTCCTAATGTGTAGAATGAGCTCAGACCTGTTCACCACAACTGCCTCTAAAATCCTGCAGTGTTTTCTGGAGGTAGTATTCTTCCAACCCGGAAGACAAAACGCTTGGATTCAGTGAACTCCGCCCCCTCTCTCCGCTCACACAACTTCACCGTAGTAGAAATATAAATATCACAGTTATGAGCCCCTTTAAACAAGTACAAGACTGTGATGAAGTTATAAGGAGTTGACATCCGCAACACAGCTTCATAAATGGCTAACACACACATGCTAACACACACGCTAACACACACATGCAAACACACACGCTAATACACACACCCTAACACACACATGCTAACGCACACATGCTAACACACACAAGCTAACACACAAGCTAACACACACGCTAACACACATGCTAATGCACACATGCTAACACACACATGCTAGCACACACAAGCTAACACACACGCTAACATACACGCTAACACACACACGCTAACACACATGCTAATGCACACATGCTAACACACACATGCTAACACACATGCTAATGCACACATGCTAACACACACATGCTAGCACACACAAGCTAACACACACGCTAACACACACACGCTAATACACACACGCTAACACACACATGCTAACGCACACATGCTGACACACACAAGCTAACACACACGCTAACACACATGCTAATGCACACATGCTAACACACACATGCTAGCACACACAAGCTAACACACACGCTAACATACACGCTAACACACACACGCTAACACACATGCTAATGCACACATGCTAACACACACATGCTAACACACATGCTAATGCACACATGTTAACACACACATGCTAACACACATGCTAATGCACACATGCTAACACACACATGCTAACACACACATGCTAACACACATGCTAACACACACACGCTAACACACATGCTAATGCACACATGCTAACACACACAAGCTAACACACACAAGCTAACACACACGCTAACACACACGCGCTAACACACACATTTAAAAAAAAAAATAATCTTGCAACAGAAATAATGTAAAAGCTGTTTTACAAATTAATATCAGGCCGGAAGCATAGAATTAAAAGATTACAATATTCGAGCACTTCCGTTCGGCTCTGACGACACAACTGAGAATTTTCCAGCAGAGGACGTTCTCTCTGAATGAAGCCACAAACCACTCAGGGGTGTTTTTGATAAGGAAATAGCATAACAACATGGCTAAAAGCTCCAAAAAGTCGATTTTGCAGGATATAGGACCTTTAAACTTTTCAACTACAAGACTGTGATGCCTGTAAGTGCCTTTAAAGATCCAGTGGTAAAATGAAATTGTGGAGAATCATTTGGTAAATTGGACCTTTTCTTTGTTTCCAGTTGAAAGTATAATATATTCTGAGACCAAGTCGGCCAAATCTTGAGGAAGGGAGGGAGGGAGTTTTGCATTCAGTGTCTCGCCTTTAAAAAGAGAGAAAGTTTCTCAATAGATCTCTCGAGAACAGCAGAGCCTATTGTGCTCAAACTGCCGCCTTTTCACTCGCCGACTCCCGCTCACCGGCAACTTCACCGGCAGCTCGTGTCGACAAACGTCCCCTCAGCTCATACTTTGGACTTTAACGGAACAACATCTCCAGTCAGTCCATCAACCCGCTCTTTTTTTTGGATTGAAAGTGAAGCTGTTGCTTTCGGCGAACACAGCGGGGCAACTGGCGCAACCCTGCCTAGTCCCCTGCGCCCTCGGAGTAAAACCCGCTGGGCTAGTGAAGATAGCCTGTAGCAAATAGTTTTCATGTTAGCATTTAGCCTCTTCAAAGCACAATAGGCTTTTAGAAATGGCTCTTGTAAAACCCATTGTGTATTCTCAAAGCCTTCTCTCAGCACGCCTTCGGAGCAATACGTTTCATTTAGCGCAGACAAAATATCAAAAATGGCGGCCGTTGTTTTCAGTAAAAGCTTTAATCCCCTCCGAGACCCGCGAGGAAGGCTGTGTAGCTTTGTTTAAAGGTCACAAATAATGCGAGATTGCCGTTTTATCGCGCTATGATGTTGTTTCTGCTTAAAGATTTGCTGGGAATGCGTGGACTCAATTCACACATTCACCGGATTCATTGTTTTCTTTTCGGCTTTCGATTTGCGACATTGTTTTAGCCGTTTAATGTGTTCCCTCACCGGTGTTGACTGAGGGCTTTGGGCGGCTAATCTGAGCATTTAAATGAAAAGAGAAACGCAAATAGTGCAATAGGACCGGGGCTAAATATCGCTTTGATGCTCAGCTCAATTATGGAAAAAATACAATTGTTTCTGACAATTGGTTTCATTTGTTTAAACAAAAGGGCCAGACTTTTAAAGTAATAGTCTGGAAGTTCAAAGGTTTAACAAATGTATTAGACTGCGTATAATTGATGTGCAATTTGACATAAGCAATATTGAAGGCCCTATTGCTGGGTTGCAGGCGACATCACAGCGTTCTATTTTGTTTTTGGGGAAATGTTTGGTCTTGCACAGAGAGATCGTGGACCCAGTGACTGATATTAATGGTCATTTTTGTAATTCATAAATGTTCTTTTTTGATACGACTTGTGAAAGTGTAATAGGAATAGTGTAATATTAGGAAAAACTGGCTCCTCCCCCCACTGGGTCCTGTGACATCATCACATTCTAGAACCTGAGAACCACCAATACCTGAAAGTAAAGTAACACTCCTGAATCAAAGTATGTTGTAAAAGTTGCTTTTTGTGAAAAAATAATCCTGCTTCATGAAGTTTCTATTGTAATACGAGCGATCGCGATGTCGTCACATCCGTTGGCCGTGGTCGGCATTTTATATTTTCATATTTGATAAACATTTTATTAAAATCCTATAATCAGCAAAAACAATGTCCATAAACAGTGCATTGCTTCTCCTGCACTGTAACAGATCTGTCATTTTATAAAACCGAGTTAGAGGCCTGTATGGATCAGCTGTTGCCGACCATTCACCAAAACATCCGGCGAAAATTGCGGAAGTAAACAATAACAGCGATCCCTCATATAGTCGGTATATTCAGGTGAAACTCGGAATATCGTTCAAAACTGAATTTATTTCTGTAATTCAACTTAAAATATGAAATTAATATATGATATAGACTCACTCAGTGCTTAATTTGTAGATTTGTATTTTCAGGAACACTTTTGGTCTGATGTGATGGATTCAGGGAACAGGCCAAAACATTTTCCGGAACACTGTGATTAAACACTATTATATCCGATATTTTTTTTGGACGGATCCTCATAAACATTTCCCTGATCCTTTACCCTGAAAAACTGAAAATTGGGGATGTGCGTTCCCCCACACGGGGGATCAAATGAAGCACTGGAGTCACTACATGCAAAGTGACCTATGTCAAGTCTTGTAATTTTGATGATCATGGATTACAAGCTGTGAGTCATAATAATCAAAATGATAACAAACAAAGGCTACACATAATATCTCCCTTTGCATGTAATGAGTCTATCAGTTTCACAGTTTAAAGAGACTAGATGCAAGTTGGTCATTTTATGCTCACTACTGCCACCTCAGGTCTCACACGTAACTACAGTCTCTATACTAAGCTCGTGCATGACAGCACTTCAGACCCGAAGTAACACCTTTCTGAGTGACAGTGCAGGATTTTAGAGGCAGTTGTGGTGAACAGGTCTGAGCTCATTCTACACATGAGGACATGGAGGAACATGTAGGAGGAAAATACATTATTTTACATTTTTTAAACTCCGTATAGTCCCTTTAAGCTAATTAACAAATGTTCCGAGTTTCACCTGTAAATAGTAAATATATGACAAAAAGGGTTTCTTCCCATTTTCAACATAATAGCAAAATACAAAAACACCAAAGAATTATTGGTTTCCGTAGAAAGGAGACACATGCAAAATTTCAAAAGTAAACCGTGTAACAACATTGTTCTCTCGTCAAAAACTTTGAGTCGTATTCCACGTCATTCAGAGTTTTAAGTTTACTTCGGTTGTTTCTTCTTCTACTGCTGAAGCGCTCCGATAAGCATTTAGTTGCACCATAGATGAAACGTAAAACTGTCCTCAACGTCTCCAAAGCAAATGATCCATCTCCACGTGCTCATCACGCCGCCATTGATTTGCTAGCGTGCCGTTAGAATCATTAATAACAACAATCATGGTCAGTTTGATGTAATCCAGTCCTTCCTCTTGTCCGTAGTCAGTCCCCGGGGCCTCACGACTTCACAGTGCACCTCGTCCGAGAACTGGACCGGACCCGTCTCCGCCGTTATTGGATTAGTCCCGGCTCCGGAGACCAAAGCCGCGCCGCTGTGGGCTCTTTCATCTTTTTACGCGCCTCTTGTTTCGCCTCCATCTCTTGTTTATCGCCGCCTTTGTTGTCTTTTCGGAGTCTGTTAAGTTCCTTTCATTAGAGGCGAACTGCTCGGAGACGTCCCAGCCGCTCGGCCCCGACGTTGGGAAAACAGAAAGCGGGGTCTTTGCTGACGGGGCGGATTTACGAGGGCGCCGTTTCTGGGTCTGAGTCACGGAGCGGATTCGTATGATGAGGGCGTGTAAACACGGACGGGGTCGTTGCTCGTCCAGATGAAATGATGTTGGGAGATGGTTTATAAAGGATAATGTTGCTCAAAGGTCATGCAAAAGAATGAATGAATTATTAAATGTTTTTACCTGGAGCCAGATGGCGCGTGGGCTTCTCCAGAGCGGTGGTTTTGCTTTCTATTCTTTTCATACTTTTCATACCAAGCACCGCCTCATCGCACCAGGCTTAAAGGAATATATCAGGATTTTTGACACGGGGCCTCATTTCCTAGTTATCCAGAGTGTTGTTGATTCATGGAGATATTTTTTTTTTGTAATTCACGCATATTTGAAGAGTTTCGTGGCGCTAGGCTAATGCAAGGCTAGCGCATTTCTATGGTATCAGCTAGCCTACACAGAGCACCTGAGGCAAATCACTTATAACACCAGACTAACCAGATAAATGTCTGTGTCGAACAGTGTTAATTTCGTCGACTAAAATATTTAGTCTTAATTTTAGTCAAAGTGATATTTTTTCCGACTAACATTGGACTAAAACTAAATTAAAAGTTTCTCATGAGACTAAAACTATGACTAAAATGTCCAGATATTTTAGTCGACTAAAATAAGACTAAATAAAAATGAAAAGGAGAGACTAAAATCATCCAAACTTGTATTGAGCGTCTGAAAGAGCCTCAGATCATGGAAATTCTCTGCCAACGCCTCCGTTTGTCTGGGGTCCGTTTTGTGCGCAAACGTTGTAGGACTTAAAGCAAGATTAAGCTGCAAACACGAGACAGATCTGCAAACAGAACCAGCAGGAAAAACACACGCTCCTCAAAGCCCGGCAGATACATCACGTAAACGGCGGCGCAGGCGATGTATTCCGACACGAGCCCGCATCGACGCACGCAATAAGACGCCGCGCTCGCTCCCAGACGTAAACACTCACATGTATTATGCAGACCTGGCACGGCCGGCAAACCCAATTACAGACAGCGCCGGCGTCAGCGGGAGCGAGGAGGCACAGCGAGGCACGGCGAGGCACGGCGAGGCACGGCGAGGCACGGCGAGGCACGGCGAGGCACGGCGAGGCACGGCGAGGCACGGCGAGGCACGGCGAGGCACGGCGAGGCACGGCGAGGCACGGCGAGGCACGGCGAGGCACGGCGAGGCACGGCGAGGCACGGCGAGGCACGGCGAGGCAGGTTTTATTCAGTCATGAACTCAGTGACTTGGGGGAAGGGCTGCTCGATTATTGAAAAAATAATAATCACGATTATTTTTGTCATAATTGAAATCACGATTATTCAAACGATTATTTGTTGCCTTAAAAAAAAATCCATTAAAAAAAGTGACAAAAATCCAGCAAAAAAAGTGACAAAAAAACAGCAAAAAAGTGACAAAAATCCAGTAGAAAAAAGTGACAAAAATCCAGCAGAAAAAGACAAAAATCCATCAAAAAAGTGACAAAAAACCATCAAAAAAGTGACAAAAATCCAGCAAAAAAGTGACAAAAATCCAGCTAAAAAAGACAAAAATCCATCCAAAAAATTACAAAAATCCATCAAAAAAGTGACAAAAATCCATCAAAAAAGTGACAAAAATCCATCAAAAAAGTGACAAAAATCCATCAAAAAAAGACAAAAATCCATCCAAAAAAATGACAAAAATCCATCAAAAAAATTACAAAAATCTATCAAAAAAAGACAAAAATCCAGCAAAAAAAGTGACAAAAAACAGCAAAAAAAGTGACAAAAATCCATCAAAAAAATAACAAAAATCCAGCAGAAAAAGACAAAAATCCATCAAAAAAGTGACAAAAATCCATCAAAAAAGTGACAAAAATCCAGTAGAAAAAAGACGAAAATCCAGCAAAAAAGTGACAAAAATCCAGCAAAAAAAGACAAAAATCCAGCAAAAAAGTGACAAAAATCCATCCAAAAAATTACACAAATCCAGCAGAAAAAGACAAAAATCCAAAAAATTAAAAAGTAGAAAGTAGAAAAAAAAAATAGAAAAAAAAAAAAAATGAAAAAAAAAAATTTGAACAAAATTGAAAACAAAAAAAATTATAATCGATTTTTTGTGATTATGCTAATTTTTTAATCGTTTACTGTTGTAATCGAAATCGTAATCGAATTTCGATTAATTGAACAGCCCTACTTGGGGTAAGGAGTCACTAAAGTAGAGCCGAACAAGCCCGCCTGCCTGTCCTGGACACATGCAGGGGACGCCGTGGTGGAAATGCTTTATGTGTCACAGAGAATACGCACAGAAAACGCCCAATATGGCGTCTACAGGCACGACCGGTTTTGTTGGGCTGCGATAATGGTCATTCAGGCACTGCTAAAAGTAGAAACATTTGCATTTCATCAACATCGGCGTGACTTTCCTGCTGCAGCTTGGATTGTCACAGAATTAGAACTTTCAGCTTCTTGGGTTGAAAGTTTGGGTTTGGGTCATGTATTTCCCGATCCGTTTTCGGATTGATTTAAAAATTGTAATGTTTGTTTTTAAAGCCCGGTCACGGTCTCGCTCCGTTATATCTGACTGAGTTGGTGACCGTGCATCGCCCCAGCAGAGTCTCCGGTCTCTGAGCAGATGGTTCTGGACGTGCCCAGGTCCTGGTACAAACAGAGCTGTCCCTCTTCAAGTCTAGATTAAAGACACATATTTTCAAACTAGCTTTTAAGACTTAGATCGCACTCATTTGATTGATTGATTTTTTTAATATTGTTTTATCTTTCTGTGAAGCACTTTGGTCTTCCTGGTGTTGTTGTAAGGTGCTATACAAATAAACTTTGATTGATTGATTGATATTTTGACGTATACATACCTTTCCAATGACATCACGCATAATTCCGGCAGCCATTTTGAATACCGAAGTAGCATTATGCAGTATTATGCAGTACTACAACATGTAATAATATCTCTCAAGATGAAAGTGAAAGACAGCTGAGCATTTTTATGTACTCATAATCATTGCTCAAGAAAACAGTAAGAACTCGGCCCCAGAGACTCACGTTGTGCCACAGACGTAGCCGCTCTGTCCGTCGAGCTACAGCAGGATTTACTTAAGATCTGCTTCACTCTGAAGACTAAATGAACACATCAAAGAGGCAACAGAAAGCCTCTCACTGTGATTTTTACAGTTTGTCAGAGTCAGTGTTTAAAGGGACTATAAGGAGTTTAAAAATGTTAAAATTAAGTATTTTCCTCCACCTACATGTTCCAGCCATGTCCTAATGTGTAGAATGAGCTCAGACCTGTTCACCACAACTGCCTCTAAAATCCTGTACGGTCACTCAAAAATGTGTCACTTCGGCCCGAATTGCCGTCATGCACGAGCTTAATATAGAAGGTGCAGTTACATATATGGCCAGAGGTGGCAGTAGTGAGTATAAAATGGCGAACTTGCTTCCAGCCCCTTTAAGCTGCGCAAGACGTTAGCATGCTACCGGTTAGCAACTGTCGGGCTTAAACACATGTGTGGCTCACATCTATGAACACTGAGGATATACTTCAGCAGGGTTAGTTTGCGTCATCGAGGGCCCATTTTCAGCATAGCTAAAACACCAAGGGCCAAACCTCACCATTGTAGCCTAAAGTTACACACGTTTGTATTGAACAAGCGGTAGATTTGCTTTTAAGACTGAAATTATGATCAAAACAACCCAATAATATTAATTTGAAAAGACTCCAGTGTGTTTCCGTGTAGTTTCAGATGGATAATATTGGGGGGAAAGTTCCCTGTAGGCTCGCGACCCACTTTTGAGTCCCGACTCACCAGTTGAGAATCCCTGTTTTGCATTATATATATAACCAAGTGGGATGTTTAAAACATACACTATAAAAAGACACTATGGATGGATGGATGGATGGATGGATGGATGGATGGATGGATGGATGGATGGATGATGTAAAGATGGATGGATGGATGGATGGATGGATGGATGGATGGATGATGTAAAGATGGATGGATGGATGGATGGATGATGTAAAGATGGATGGATGGATGGATGGATGGATGGATGGATGGATGGATGGATGGATGGATGGATGATGTAAAGATGGATGGATGGATGGATGATGTAAAGATGGATGGATGGATGGATGATGTAAAGATGGATGGATGGATGGATGGATGGATGGATGGATGGATGGATGGATGGATGGATGGATGGATGGATGGATGGATGGATGGATGGATGGATGATGTAAAGATGGATGGATGGATGGATGATGTAAAGATGGACGGATGGATGGATGGAACATCAGAATAAATGACTTCAAATATCGTCCATGCCAATCCCCTTCCTCCCCCTTCCTCTTCCCAAAAATCCACATCGCTCGGGCCCTCGTCAGATCCGTCTCATGGTCTCCGGAAACGAACTCGTGACACCGGACTCCAGATTCTCAACACAAACCCCTCGGCAGCAGCTCCTCCACCGCGCTGGCAAAAGAACTCTCAGCTTCTGTCAGATCCTGGATTTCGGCGTTCGTTGTGTTAGAAAAACAGCAGCACTTTTTCCCACTGAAAGCAGAAGCTCGTTTTGAAGAGAAAGATCCCGTTCGTCTTGAGCCGCCGCCGTTTCTCGCTCGCCCTCTCACATCAGCAGGTCATTTGGCGGCCGTTTATTTCCTGTCAGGGCTGACGGCCGCCTGACGTGCCCGCGCTCTCCTCTGATCCAATTGCTTTCTGATTGTTCGGAGTAGATTGTCATTTTTCCGCAGCGCCCCTGATGTGGTTTTCTTTCTGTCGCTTCTCGTTCGCAGTCCCCCCCCAGTTCGTGAGGCGCCCCGCCAGCATCTACGCCCACGAGTCCATGGACATCATCTTCGAGTGCGAGGTGAGCGGCGCCCCGGCCCCCACCGTCAAGTGGGTGAAGAACGGGGACGCCGTCATCCCCAGCGACTACTTCAAGATCGTGGTGAGTTTGGGCTTTTTTTTTTAAGTGTGTGCGTCGGAATCTCACGGTTTAAACCGAATGACGCGGTTCCTCCAGGATTTCATCACGACTGTCGAGTCCAAATCAAATCATTGCAACTGTGCCACAACTTTTCTAATAAACCGGAACTTTCTCACAACTATTTCATAACTCTTTGTTTTCTCAGAACTTAACTCCATGTCGGATCAGTTTTGATTTTAAAGGCCCTGTACATGTGACTTTTTGTCTTTTTGCCCCATAAGAGTAACAAGAAGTGAAATATGGCTCGGTTCCACCTACCCTACTCTACTTTACCTGCATTTTAAATGCTTCCACCAGCCCATTTTACAGTTAACTGGTACTTTTAACTGGTACTAGTACCAGCTTGGCCCTGGTACTAACCAGGCCAAGCTGGTACTGTTTCCATGGATACAAAAGCAAAAAGCTACCAAAAGCAAAGCCCAATAGATACAGACGGCATCTCGTCATAGAAGGGGGCGTGGCTTCGCCGAGGGGGAAAATATAATCTTTTGGGAAACACACTTTTTCACTCTTTTAAGCCATTTTCTGCTGGAATGGGAACTTATTTATCACATAAATAAAGTCAAGTGTAAATCCGGCCCATATGGATATTTTCTCACAGCAGATTGATCAGTAGAAGTGAAAAAACGGCTGTCATTTTTTATGTGTTTATGGGCTGTTGAACCACTTTGCTCCTCCCCATGTCTTTATATCTTAATTTAGTAGAAACTATATTCATAATTCAGCGTTTGTTAAAGTAATTTTTGAATAATTAGAGAAAGCTTAGATTTTTCTCAATTGTTTTCCCCCTAAACTGTTTTCAAACATGACCATATATATAACAGTTAAGGAGGAAAACAGTTTGGAGAAAAACTTTCTCTAATTATTCCAAAACTACTTTAACAAATGCTGAATTATGAACATAGTTTATACTAAATAAAGATACAAAGACATGGGGAGGAGCAAAGTGGTTCAACAGCCCATAAATACATGAATAACGGAGAATGCTAACATGGTGCTAATGCTAATGCTATCCCGATTTAGACTTGACTTGTATGTGATAAATAAGTTCATATTTCCCCCTCGGCGAGTAGAGTAGAGTAGAGTAGAGTGGTGGAAACGAGCCAATAGATAGGGGTAAATGTCCGAGAAAGGTCTTAATGCAGCCGATGGAGGGGCGCGTGAAAAATGTGATGAAAACACAACAAAAAAGCGGTGAAGAAAAGCCAAACTGGAGTAAATGTGTTTGGTTAAGGCGGGGGTTAAGAGGTTAAAACACAATTCCATATGTTTATTTAATAAATTGACACCTTAAGTGAGAATCTACAATGTAAACAGTCTTGAAATAACAGTAAAAAACAATACATAAAACTACATGGAGTCTGGACGTGGCACAAGTGAACTTTGTGGATGAGAAATCAGCTCATCTTCTGCTTCTCTTCCCCCTGAACAGAAGGAGCACAACCTGCAGGTGCTGGGCCTGGTCAAGTCGGACGAGGGCTTCTACCAGTGTTTGGCGGAGAACGACGCGGGGAACATCCAGTCCAGCGCGCAGCTCGTCATCCTGGACCACGGTACGCTCGCTTTCCTTTACCTTCCACTAACTCGCCCGGGCAGAAACTATTCCCCCAGAACCCCCACCTGTAGACTCCAACACTTGTGCACCGGCGGCGTTTTCCCCCGCGAGGCTCGTGGAGCGCGAGCGGACGCAGCGGGCCGCGTTTGTCTCAGATCCCCGGCCGCTGCTCTGGTTTATTTATGGGTTTATCGCCCCGCTCTGGCCTGTGGACGCCGGGGGGACGGGGGGGCGAGGAGCGGGGCGAGGAGCGGGGCGAGGAGCGGGGCGAGGAGCGGGGCGAGGGGCGGGGCGAGGAGCGGGGCGAGGGGCGGGGCGAGGAGCGGGCGCTGGAATGAACCCAGTGGGATCTTGTTAAGGCGAGAGATGGCCCAAAGTGTGCACTGCAGAACGGCACAGAGGGCTCTCGAATACGGGCAGGACGTTTGATGTGGTCGCCATCGGCAACAAGCCCCGTGTGTCGGACTGTGTGTGTTTGTGTGTTTGTGTGTTTGTGTGTTTGTGTGTTTGTGTGACATACGGGGTTTAGGGGTGTGTGTGTCAGTACGTGCAGTAATGGCAGAGGCGTGATAGTAGTAGTAGCAGTGATAGCAGTGATCATTTCTTAACAATACAAATAGTTGCCGTGGTAATAGCAGTAGTAATGTAGTGGCAGGACAGTTGTATTTGTAGAAAGAGTGTATTATTCGTGTGGAGGTTAGTCATATCAACAGCTGCAGCCATAGCAGTAATGGTAATAAGCAGTAACAATAGTACACTGCAAAAAGTAAAACATGTCTTACTTTAAGAAATAAGTTCTTATTTTTTCCCTAAAAAGTAATAATGTCCTGCCGAGCAAAGTTTTCTTGAGAAAATATTTTAGGAAATAAAATGTAGCCATTTCTTGTTGTTCTTATTTTAAGAAAAAATAAGGTGGCACAGCGGTTAGAGCCTCAGCTTCACAGCTCGAAGGTCCCGGGTTCGATTCCCACCAGGACGGGGCCTTTCTGTGTGGAGCATGTTCTCCCCTTGTCTGTGTATGTTTCCACTACCACTAAAAACATGTACAATAGGTGAATCTGATCAGCCTGGCTCCACATCATGGAGGCGGGTCTCCGGGCACGGGCAATATTTTCCTTAAATATTAGTATTTATTAAGAACATTTTGCTCAAAAATGTGTATAATTTAGAACATTTTGCTTAAATGGAGCAACATTTAAGTAAAATAACCCACGATTTTTTCACTAAATAAGAATGTTTTCCTTATATTATTCCATTTTCTGAGGACATTTTGCTTAATTCCAGTTATTTATTTGCTTAAATTTAGTTTTTCTTTCTTGTTTTATGAGAAGAAAATATTCTAGAAATAAGAATTCTGAGCAAGAAAAAAACACTGACCCCATTGGCAGAATGTTTTCCTGAAAAATGTCTTATTTTAAGATTTTTTTCCTTGTTTTTAGTCGGGCACTTTTTGCAGTGTAAGGAGCAGTAGAAGTAGCAAGACTGTAGCGGTAGAAGTAGTTGTAGTTTTTAATTTGTGTTTTTTACAAGCTGAGCCGTAATAATCAAAATTATAACAATATTATCACATATTCGTTTCACAGTTTAAGTAGTGAATGCTCTTTTTAACGATTTTCACCTCATCATAAAGCCGTGCTAAGTAACGTGTTTACCTTAATAAACCCTCCCCGTAGTCCCTGTGGGGGTCATACAAGTGTTTATGGGATGATTGGAGGGTCTTTCATCTCCTCCTGGTGTCTCTGGACAGAAAACCATGTTTGCAACTTGTCTGCCACCGGACCGGAGTCACCAATACACACTAATGGAATCACGAAGAAGAAGCTAACAGGCTAACGGCAAAGCTAGCTGTGGTCTAGCACCACTTAAACAGTATTTACAGCCAAGTTTAACTGGATGAACAATATACCTCTGTCGCTTTGTCTTTTCTGTCAGCGTAGGATTTACTCTCACGGACAATTAATGAGTTAAAAAAATTGCAATTTGTTACGACACCTGGAATGGTGCTTGTGGCCTCTAGGGGGAAGAGTTACTTAGCACTGCTTTAATAGTGTGAAAGTAAGAAGTCGTATCAGCAGCAGGAGCATTAGTAGAAATAACAAGACTATGGCTCCTTCTTCTCTTTCTTCTTCTTCTTTTTCTTCTTCTCTTTCTTCTTCTTTTTCTTCTTCTCTTTCTTCTTCTTCTTCTTCTTCTTCTTCTTGTCTTTCTTCTTCTTTTCCTTCTTCTTCTTCTTCCTCCTCTTCCTCCTCCTCTTCCTCCTCCTCCTCTTCTCCTCCTCCTCCTCCTCCTCTTCTTCCTCCTCCTCCTCCTCTTCTCCTCCTCCTCCTCCTCCTCTTCTTCCTCCTCCTCTTCCTCCTCCTCCTCCTCTTCTCCTCCTCCTCTTCTCCTCCTCCTCCTCCTCTTCTCCTCCTCCTCCTCCTCCTCTTCTTCCTCCTCCTCTTCCTCCTCCTCCTCCTCTTCTCCTCCTCCTCTCCTCCTCCTCCTCCTCCTCCTCCTCTTCTCCTCCTCCTCTCCTCCTCCTCCTCCTCCTCTTCTTCCTCCTCCTCTTCCTCCTCCTCCTCCTCTCCTCCTCCTCCTCCTCCTCCTCTTCTTCCTCCTCCTCCTCCTCCTCTTCTTCCTCCTCCTCTTCCTCCTCCTCCTCCTCTTCTTCCTCCTCCTCCTCTTCTCCTCCTCCTCCTCCTCCTCTTCTTCCTCCTCTTCTTCCTCCTCCTCCTCCTCTTCTCCTCCTCCTCCTCCTCCTCTTCTTCCTCCTCCTCCTCCTCTTCTCCTCCTCCTCTTCTCCTCCTCCTCCTCCTCCTCTTCTTCCTCCTCCTCTTCTCCTCCTCCTCTTCTCCTCCTCCTCTTCCTCCTCCTCCTCCTCCTCCTCTCCTCCTCCTCCTCCTCCTCCTCCTCCTCCTCCTCCTCCTCCTCCTCCTCCACATGAGTATTTGGCAGTGCTACTGTCTGTCTCTCCCTCTCTCTCGGTGAATCTCTTCATTTCCGAACAGACTTGAGTCGATGCGGAGCTGAGAAAAACAACAGTGAGCAGGCGAAGCGCGGCGGAACTAAGTGCTCCTCCTCCTCCTCCTCCTCCTCCTCCTCCTCCTCCTCCTCCTCCTCCTCCTCCTCCTCCTCCTCCTCCTCCTCCTCCGCCGCCGCCGCAGCAGCTGGCGAGGCAAACAGCCCGGCGACGCCTCCCGGTGAAGCAGCTCCGCTTTTATTGCCTTTGATCGCGGACGCAAAAAAAAAAAACAAACAAACACTGAGACACGTTTAATTCAGGATTATTTGCGGAGTCATAATCGCAGAGTCACCCGGGGGCGAGAACGAAACAAAACACAACACGGGCTTTATCAGGCGGAGGCGGCGGCGGCAGCGATATTAAAAACGCCAAAGCAATTGAGTCGCTTTTTAATGCTACAGGCGCAGCTGCACATGGGTGAGCTGTGTTTTTAAAGCGACACTCCGGAAGATTCCAGCTTGAAATGGTGATTAAAGGGATGTTTCAGGATGTTTGACATAGGGCCTCATTTCCTCGTTATCCAGAGTGTTGCTGATTTCTGGAGATTTTTTGTTGTTGTTGTAATTCATGCAGTTCTTATGTTTGAAGAGTTTCGTGGCGCTAGGCTAGTGCGAGGCTAGTGGATTTCTATGGTATCAGCTAGCCTGCATTAAAAACAGTCACTCCTGAGGCAAATCACTTATAACACCAGACTAACCATATAAATGTCTGTGTCCATAGAGTCATTTTAACCATTTTGCATTTAAAATAACTTATATTTGAGCAGCATCAGCTTCGTGGTTGTATAAGCTACGCGGCGGCGGAGTGATCTGCGAGAAAATAGTCCCTCAAAGTGCGATCATTCATGTGATGCAGGTCAGTTATATTTCCAAAAAGGATTTTATAGATACAGACGGCATCTCGTCATAGAAGGGGGCGTGGCTTCACCGAGGGGGAAAATAGAATCTTAGGGAAACACATTTTTTCCCTCTTTTCAGACATTTTCTGGTGGAATATGAACTTATTTATCACATACAAATAAAGTCAAGTGTAAATCGGGCCCATATGGATATTTTCTCACAGCAGATTGTTCAATAGAAGTGAAAAAACAGCAGTTGTAGCTCGCGCTAGCTAACCGTTAGAATTAGCCCGATGCTAACATGAAGCATTGTGTTAGCATTCTCCGTTATTTATGTATTTATGGGCTTGTTGAACCTCTTTGCTCCTCCCCATGTCTTTGTATCATTATTTAGTAGAAACTATATTCACAATTCAGCATTTGTTAAAGTAGTTTTTGAATAATTAGAGAAAGTTTAAATTTTTTCAAAATTGTTTCCCCGTTAACTGTTTTCAAACATGACCATATATGGGCGACTCCAGAGATGCTGTCTGTATCTATGGACACAGACATGTATATGGTTAGTCTGGTGTTATCAGTGATTTGCCTCAGGTGCTCTGTGGAGCGGGTCACACTGTTTTTAATCCAGGCTAGCTGATACCATAGACATGTGCTAGCCTCGCACTAGCCTAGCGCCATGAAACTCTACAAATATAAGAACTGCATGAATTACAAAAAAATATCTCCAGAAATCAGCAACACTCTGGAAAACGAGGAAATGAGGCCCTATGTCAAACATCCTGAAAAATCCCTTTAATATAGAAGCTGCAGTTACACGTATGACCTGAGATGGCAGTAGTGAGTATAAAATGGATCAGACGTTCTGTGTCCGACCTCTGCGCCGCCTCAGCCCCCGGGCGTTTGGTTTGCCTCGAAATGAGCGTTGAATTACCGTGACCTTTTTTTTTCCCCGTACGATTTGTAAGTAATAAAACATCAGATGCCGTTGCTACGGTGATGCGCGGATCGGAACGAGAAGCCGATTTCACAGCGAGAAGTCACGGAAAAAAAAACACATTCAGATATCAAAGCGACGGCGGAGCAATCAAGTCACTGTTTACACATTTGTAATCAAGTGCCGCCCCGCCTCGCACCCAAAGTGGGCGGCTAATCAGCGCGGGCGTTGAAGGGCCCCCCCCAGCTGTGTCAGGGGGCCCCCCAGCTGTGTCAGGGGGCCCCCCAGCTGTGTCAGGGGGCCCCCCAGCTGTGTCAGGGGGGCCCCCAGCTGTGTCAGGGGGCCCCCGCAGTTGTGTCAGGGGGCCCCCCAGCTGTGTCAGGGGGGCCCCCAGCTGTGTCAGGGGGCCCCCGCAGCTGCCCTTTCATCAGAGCGCACGGACTCGGGAGTAAAGACGTCCCGCAGACTCTTTGTGGGGTTTGGATTCGACACCGGGGGGAAAGGCGGGGCCCGCGGTGCGTTCAAAGGCCCCGGGAGACGCCGGCGCGGACCTGGCACGGGGAGGGGATCGGATCAGGGCGCGGAGATTAATCGTGTTTTAATTGTTGCGGGTTTTGCGAATGTGCAAAGAAGATAATGGAGGTGTTTACACGGCTCTCTTCATCCTCCACACACGGCGCTGATTTGGAAACAAAAAGTCAAACTGATTTGTATTTTTGTAAAAACATGGCCCATATTTGTCCCCAGACACGAGGTCAATCAGTCTAATATTGACCTTTATTAAAACAGCTGACATGTTGACTTAAAGTGAGACGCAAAAGGGGAATAATTATATTTTCTAAACAATATTAAATTTTGTATCTTGTTTAGCTTTTGAATAAGCTATTTCTAAGTGAAAAATCTTTCTGAAAAACATTGTGCATACGACAGGTTTTAATGCTAATTATTTCAAATTTTAAGCTGACAGGAAGTGACAGATAGAGGTAAAGTTCCACAGATACAAACGGCATTGCGCCATAGAAGGGGGCGTGGCCTCTCCAAGGGGGAAACAGTTTTTCACTCTTTTTAACCATTTTCTGGTGGAATATGAACTTATTTATCACATAAATAAAGTCAAGTGTAAATAAGATAAGATTAGATAAGATAAACGGGTCCATATGGATCATTTCTCACAGCAGATTGTTCAGTAGAAGTGAAAAAAATGATAATAATCATATAAAGCGCTAGCTAGCGTTAGCATTAGCATGTTAGCATTCTTTGTTTTTTATGTATTTATGGGCAGTTGAACCACTTTACTCCTCTCCATTAGGGATGGGCGGATCGATACCACAGTGTCGATATATCGGTACCAAACGGCTACTTTTTAAGTATCGATATTGGGCAAAAAGTATCGATGCTAATTTGCATATGTAAAAAGAAGGCGTGGCAGCAATTTTTAACATAAAAGGATGATTTACATCTTTGTTCTGAGCCAAAACAGTCACAGCAGCCATATCGTTCTGGTTTAGATTCTGTTTGTCTTTAAAGTATTCATTTTAAACTTTGTTTATGTATTTAATTTCACATTAACATTGTTTAATTAACCAGTTAAAGTAATATAACTTTAATTTACTTTTAATTATATAAAATAACCAATTTTAGAAATGTATATTGATTGAAATACATTCACCCTTATAAAATGACCAGTATCGGTATCCCTACTCTCCATGTCTGTGTGTCTTTATTTAGTAGTCTTTATTACTCTATTCATAATTCAGCATTTGTTAAAGTAGTTTTTGAATAATTAGAGTTAATTGTTAATTGTTTTCCCCCTTAACCGTTTTCAAACATGACCATATATGGGCGATTCCAGAGATGCCGTCTGTATCTGTAGCAGTTTCATTCCCTGTTCATGAACTTTGAACTAAATCCTGCATCACATTCTGTTATTATAATCTTCCCTGAAATATACATGAAGAATGCGCTCCTCGCCGTGTGGCCAGGCCCGTTCACCAGCACGAAGAGCATTTCAGCTTCAGCATATGTTTAATGCACACACTCGTAAAGCAGCTCGGAGCGTCTGCAAAAGCACTATACGAGACTAATGCACTTCTGGGTCCGGCGTCGCCATCGGAAACCTGCGAACAAAGTGGCGCGTCTGTCACAAAAGCGTCCCGAAGTGCTGAATGCATCTCGCCGCCGCTCCGCCGAGTCTCCGAGCAATATCGAGCGGAGCATCAGCAATTTGCAAACGCTTTGTGATGGCGCATTACGTGTCGCCATCCATCCCAATCTGCGGTGAGCGATGTGGGCCGTTCGGCAGAGGAAGTGCTGCTGTGGACGCTTCTGTACCTGCCGCGCCGCCTCCTCCTGCAGCCCCGGGATCAGACGGAGCCCAACATTAGACTGAATGTGTTGCTTTATTAAGGGACCGGACCACTTGGCTCGTTAGCGGCGGCGCGTACGGGGTTTGTGATTTATTTTATGCTCTTGGAAAGTCGGCTTGTGCTTTCTTTTCATTAAGGAAAAATACTTTTAAAAGGTTAGGGCTGCTGCACATATGGCTGGACACACGGGCTGGGACGATAAGTATATTTCATTTCTGGCGAGCTACTCCACAGATTCTGCAGGCCACACATTTGATTGACAGCCAGCGTGACTGACAGAATGATCAGCCAATCAGAATTCGATGTACATTGAGACTCCTCCCCCAGGGCCTGCAGTAGCTCAGAAGCCTCACAGTAGCCGCTCTAATCTCCCACTTAAAGGGATATTTCAGGATGTTTGACATCGGGCCTCATTTCCGAGTTATCCAGAGTGTTGTTGATTTCTTGAGATATTTTTTTTTTGTAGTTCATGCAGTTCTTATATTTGAAGAGTTTCGTGGCGCTAGGCTAGTGCGAGGCTAGTGCATGTCTATGGTATCAGCTAGCCTGCATACAAAACAGTGTGACCCGCTCCACAGAGCACCTGAGGCAAATCACTTATAACACCAGACTAACCATATAAACGTCTGTGTCCATAGAGTCATGTTTGGAATATAACTGACCTGCATCACATGAATGATCGCATTTTGAGGGACTATTTTCTAGCAGATCACTCCACCGCTGTGTAGCTTATACAACCACGAAGCTGATGCTGCTCAAATATAAGGTCTTCTAAATGCAAAATGGTTAAAATGATTTTTTGGATTTAATCCGGCCTTTGCCTTGTAGAGCAGAAACTCCAGAGTATGTAGGAAAAAAGTAAGTCTCAGCCCTTTCCTGTGCGGAGTTATGATTTTTTAAAGAATAACCAGAATGCTCATTCTAGCCACTAGGGGGCATTACATTAAAAAAAAAAAGGAAAGAGTTCCGCACGTGTCCAGCAGAGGTGCTATGTAGGACACAGGCGAGGCGCAAGAGGTTAGCACCGGTCCCGGGTTCGACTCCCACCTGGACGGGGTCTTCCTGTGTGTCTGAGTTTGCATGTTCTCCCCGTGTCTGCGTAGGTTTCCTCCGGGTACTCCGGTTTCCCCTACCACTAAAAACATGTATAATAGATTCCCCTTTGGGGCCAGGACTCCCCTGAAAAAGAGATTCTTCATCTAAGTGGGACTTTCCTGGTTGAATAAAGATCAATAGAATTTTTTTTTAAAATACATTTATTGGAAAATTGTTCTCTATTGTATGCACTGCAAAAAGTAATTAACTAGACCAGTATAAACATCTCAATTTGAGCACAATAATCCACATTTTAGTTGTTTTGACTAGTTAAGAAGTTGTTGGGCATTTGTCCTAGATTATTTCACTTGTTCTGAGATGTTTCTGACTCGTTTCGATACATTTCGTCGTTATTTCAGGTCATTTTCTTTGCCAATGAGGAAAGAAAATTGGTCTTATCTCATTGGCAACTTTACTTTCTTATTTCAAGCGAGATTTACCCTAGAACTGGTGTGAAATGTCCTCAAACAAGCAAAGTAAACTCGGTCCGATCAGGAAAAGTGTCTAAATGAGTGAAAACCGCTCAAAACAAGAAACATTTCCTCAATTCAAGTCATTTAAGCCAATGCTTCATATTCACTTTTCGCAGTGTGCGGCCCGCGACCCAAAATGAGTTTGACACCCCTGCTCCAGATAGTTCCAAAAAAATTGGGACCAGGCTTTAAAGTTGTTTTTAACGTGTCTAAAGTCCAATGCTTTTCAATGGGAGACTAGCGGAGTGTCGTGGCCAAATAGCAGAGCGGCCATTAGTCACAGCGCCGTCACCTCTGGATTCTTTCTTAGAGCGGGGACGAGTTAAAAGAGATAGACACGGTTTTACTGAAGCTGAAAGACGCTCGTTTTAACCACAGGGCTGATTTGTTTGTCAGATTTAAAAGAGCCGTCAGTCACGTCTCCAGGATTTGCAACACGAGGAGCTGCTTTGATCCAAACTCGTCTGGTGGTCGTGTATGAGCGTCATGGATCGTCATGTTCTGTGTCATGCTCGTTTTCTGATATAAAGAGCTCACTAATAATGCACCGCGCTTTGATGACAGGCAAACAGAGCGGCATGAGGACGTATAATCCCATTAAGTCCATTCAAAGTGAACCTTTTCTCGCCTTTTGTTTGGCCCGGCGTTGCTTTCGCCGTCTTCGTTTTGCCGGCCGTGGAAAATGTGAATCAGCGTCTGAATCGGCTCATTCTCCCCGGCCATTAGCGCCGCAGTGATAGGGACTCAATTGAATCTTGTTAGCCCCCCACTCGCTCTTATCTCCGCGGTTAGCGCCTGCTTGATGGTTCCGCGGCTCACGCTGTGAAGAGGAACATCTGCCTCCACCCCCCCCCCCCCCCCCTCTCGCGCCCCCCCACCCCACCTCCACCCCCGGCTCCCTCACTGCTCTCCATCCCACCTGCTTTGTGGAAATTAACCGAGGACACGAGTCTTCAGCCGGAGCTTTTATTGAATCACGGCTTGTTGCTTTGTCTTAACAATCGGTGTCGGCTTTACCCAAATCTAAAAGCTTCTAAAAGTCACTGGAGAGTTTGGAGTCCTGAACATCGACTTGTAAGATGTTAAGTAAGGATTAAACAACGAGGAGCCGCGTTAGACGGTTCTAACGCCCGACACAGTGTTGTTCCTCCTGCATTATAACGTCTAACGCGGCTCCTCGTTGTTTAATCCGCTTATACCAGGGTCCCACAAACCTAACATTTATAACTAGAAATGCAATGGCTGCGCCATTGCGATTGACTGCGGAAATGCGGGAAGCGAATGCAGAAATTGCATAAACTCTTCAAATTGCATAATCAAATTTGCATAAACTGGTAAAATGCATAAAATGCCATGTTGCATAAACTGTATAAACTGCATTAACTGGTTAAATCCCATAAAGTGGTTACTTTGCATGAATTATTAATGTTGCATAAACTTTTTAAATCCCATAAACTGGTCAAACTGTTGAAATGGCCTCAGTGCTTGATTGGCAGAAGCACAAATGGCTGAAAGGCCTGGAGTCTCCTGATTGGCTGGATTCCCCCATACACACCAATGCAAAAATGTCAAACTCTTGTATAAAAGAACTGGAAATCTGCAGAAGGACAATTTTTTCTCAAAACCCACAAGTTGCAGAAGCTGAACATGCACAAAGTGCAGAAATTGCAGAAAATGCAGAAAAAAGTGCAGAAAAGCATGGATTTGCGGCAGCCCCATTATAAGTCAATGGGAAAAATTTCCGACATTTCGGCCGATTGCGGAAAAACCGTAAGTTGCAGAAGTCCCAAAAGTAACAGCACCTTCTCCTCAACATGCGGAACATTTTGATGCATAACTTGCATAAATTGCACAAAGCATGAAGGTGCTGAAAGCTCTAGAAAATCGGGAAAAAGATAGAAGAGGAATAATAATAAAGAACATGAAAACCAATAATTGACTGCGGAAGAATTCCGCAGTCAATCAATTAATGTGTTTTTCATTGACTAAAGTCACTAAATCTGCCAGACTACGGGACTATTTTGTGTGGGTTATTAGCCGGTCACTGAAGGCTGGTCTCAGAGCGAGTCATTCTCCGCAGCTATTACGAGGATCTCAGTCAGGCTCAACGACACAACATCAGCACAGAATCACAACACAACAGGACTAACCCGGAAACACTTTTCCCTGGAAGGAAACACCGATATGCGGCACTCGTGGGCACCAGTTATTTACCTTTTACAAGGTTTAACCTGAAGCTAGCTAGCTAGCTCAACCAGCTCAACTGTTTATGGAAACAGCTGCGGTGGAGTCGCTCACACCTGGGCCCCCCCAACTCAAACTTTTATGTTTGACTTTACTAATCCAGACAAATATGTTTAATATGATAGTCAGCATCGAGGCTCCTTTTCCTAACTACTTCCTAACTGACTTACCAATTCGGAAGCAACTTGTCATGGCGGACGCTGATGCGCATCCAGTTTGGCGTAAGAGCTCTGACCAATCTGCTCGTTTCGGACGCAGCCTATATGTCTTTGAAATATCTATGAAAAAGCATGTAGTTTGGCAGGACAGGCAACTTCCCGTTCATTCTCAATGGTAAATATAGATGCAGTACACTTTTTGACCACCAGCTTCAAATTGGGGGCGCTGTTTCACTCCTTTTGGAAACACTGTTGTGGCGTCTTGTTGTTTATCAATCACAGAGCTTTGTAGCATCAACTTTACCAACTTTTATTCCAAAGGTCGTTGACGTCAACAAAGGTCATTGGTAAAAATCGACTTATACAAGAATCGATGCTGAACTGACACTTTCAAAATGATCTAACGTGGCATTTTCTTTGAGTTAAATGAATGAGGTAAAGTCACTGTAGGTGCTGTAGATCCAGGTGTTGTTTACATTTAGCACTTTTCGGTACAAAGCCCTGAAGGTCTGAAGGTCTGAAGGTGCAGCACTTCCAGATCAAGACTAGATGTGATGGAACCACCAAAGCCCAGTTAAAAGCAGTATCTTTCGCTCCCCGC
Source organism: Gobius niger (assembly GCF_951799975.1). NCBI lineage: Eukaryota > Metazoa > Chordata > Actinopteri > Gobiiformes > Gobiidae > Gobius > Gobius niger. Next base: position 40,187,395 of record NC_136855.1, on the reverse strand, counting down.
TCTGACCGCCTCTCGACGACACTTTCCTCTGTCGCTGGAGGAGGTCAGATGGAGTTTCCGGAGCCTTCGCAGTCTTGAGTCATCCTGACCCACATTCTCCAGGCGGGTGCCAGATGGGGCGACTAGTTGCAAACAGATGTGGCTAAGTGGGCGCAGCCGTGCCAGAAGTACATCTCCAGAGAAACTCGCCATGTTCTCTACCGCAGCCAAGAACATGTCCGCTAATGCTCGTCGTTAAGACCGGCCTCCTCTGACGCGGGGCCCTCTGGTGGCGGCTTCTGGCGCTGCACCCGGGAGAGGATCGTGAGGCTGAGCAGAGGATGATTCTTCTGCTGGAACTGAGCTCGAGTCTTGGCATTTCTTCCAGGGGGGCGGGGTTTAGGGAGGAGGGCGCTGTGAGTTCTGTGGTGTATTATGATGATGTCGAGAACAGTGGTTCCCAAAGTGTGGGCTGGGACCTCCTGGGCGGTCGCGGGACACTGAAGTGGGGGTCACAAGATTATTTCGAGACAATATTCATGACATTTCTGACATTGAATTTGATGTATTTTGATTGAAAACTGAATGTTTTAGTGAAATTAACCTCTTAACCCCCACCTTAACCGAGCACAAGAGACAAAATAAGACATAAACAAGGATGAAAACACACGCACAAAATAACCAAAAACTGATGAAAAAACAATAAACAACAACAAAAAGAAGTAGGGATGCACCGATCCGATACTGGTGTCGGATATCGGAGTCGATACTAAAAAAATATGATATCTGGTTTTGGCAAATGTTCGATACTTTACATGCTGTAGGTCATTTTGAAGCTCAGAACCTGGAGAATTAAATCGCTGTGTCGGTTTTAAACTCCACAGATGTATTTTTGATCGTAGCGCAAAGTGCTGTGGTTAGCATCAGTATGCTACTGCTAGCAGAAGCGTCAAACTTATCCAGGCTGGGACAGAAGCTAATATAGGAATACCTAAAGTAGCCTAATCAAATATAATCGGCCACTGCTGAAGCCAAGTGTTTGTATTTTAGTTTAAGGCGAGGGAACTTTATTTATACCGTGCATTTTGTATTCAAGGCACCTCAATGTGCCAGTTTAAAGAGATTTGTTTTTTTTGTAATTCATGCAGTTCTTTTATTTGAAGAGTTTTGTGGCGCTAGGCTAGTGCGAGGCTAGTGCATGTCTATGGTATCAGCTAGCCTGCATTAAAAACAGTGTGACCCGCTCCACAGAGCACCTGAGGCAAATCACTTATAACACCAGTCTAACCATATACATGTCTGTGTCCATAGAGTCATGTTTGGAATATAACTGACCTAACTGACGATTTTTACATTATTTCCTAAATTCTTTCCAATGTTTCCCAAATGTACCCTAGTAAATTTACTTCTACATGTTTGAAAACTAGGCCTTTCAGATGTTATTGTTGATGATTTTTTAAATTCTTCTCTTTTTTTTTTTCTTTTTAATCTATGTATTATTATTATCTTTCAATCTGTCCATATAGTGTTGTTGCCATGGCTGTGATGTATCTATTTTAATGTCAGTTTTCTGGGTTTTGAGATGTTTGGCATGGGGGTGGGGGGTGGGGGGCGAAAAGGGTGGAGGGAACGGGTGAAAAAAAAGAAGAAAAAAAAAAGAAGGAATATAACTGACCTGCATCACATGAATGATCACATTTTGAGGGACTATTTTCTAGCAGATCACTCCGCCGCTGCGTAGCTTATACCAGTGGTTCTCAACCTGGGGGTCGGGACCCCCATGGGGGTCGCGAGACAAATTTGGGGGGGTCGCCAGATCATTTAGATAAAATATACATATTTTCGTTAGCAAACAATCTAATGTTTTATTGTAGCATGTGTTTGCTATTGTACCAGACGGCCATTATTTGTTCGTAGTTTCATGAATTTTATTTCAGTTGTTCTTTTTAACTTTTTGTTTATTGACAAGAAAGGTACATTTTTTGTCACTTTTTCGTCCATTTTTGTCACTTTTTCTTCCATTTTTTTTTTGTTTTGTCAATTTTTTCTAACTTTTTTGTCAAATTCTTATCACTTTTTGTCCATTTTTTGTCAATTTTTTGTCCATTTTTTCGTAAATTTTTTCTCACTTTTGTCAAATTTTTCTCACTTTTGTCAATTTTTTCTCACTTTTGTCAATTTTTAAATTTTTTTTTGTCAAATTCTTATCACTTTTTGTCCATTTTTTCGCCAAATTTTTCTCACTTTTTTGTCAAATTTTTGGCACTTTTTTCACATTTTCATCCTTGTTTTGTCTCAGTTTTTTCGCTAAAATCCCCAAAATAAAAAAATTAACCCCCCGAAAAAAAAAAAAAGAAAAATTAAAAGACATGGAAAAAAAAAAATAATACTAGTAATAACAAACAAAAAAATAAATAAATAAATAAAATAAAATGCGGTCCTATGAACAACATTATGAGAACTTATATTTAACAATAACCCGAGTGGGGGTCACGAACCCCTTTACCTGTTATAATGGGGGTCGCGGCTCCGAAAGGTTGAGAACCACTGGCTTATACAACCACGAAGCTGCTCAAATATAAGGTATTTTAAATGCAAAATGGTTAGAATTATTCTATCGACCCTTTAATGTAACCTAAAGCCTGTCATATACCCAAGGATATTTCGAGTAGAAAAGTCCAGTGATCCTTATTAAATGTTTATCAGCAGATCTGTAACATCATGACAATAAAATATGACTTTATTGATCTTGAAATGGAGAGAAGAGTCAATACTTAAACCCCAGCATTGGCATCGGTAGCAAAAAAGCTGGATCCGGTGCATCTCCAAAACAAAGGGGGACAAAAAGCAACAAAACGCAAATGAAATTAGATGAAAAAGTGACACAGCGATAATGAAACATCTTAGCTCAGCTTTGTAGGTCTTAGCTTTCAAATGAGGCTTTACACCGTAAGGCCGTCGGCTCCAGTCAAGAATGTTTGTGATTTGTTTGTGTAAAGCTGGTCTTGTGAAAATGTGCCCGGGTAAAGCGGGGGGTAAGAGGTCAAATGAGTTGTTTTGCCCAGTCAGCTAAAGGGTTCTGGGGTTTAAAGTGATAGAGCTGTTATTCCACACCGCCCTCTCCACATACTGTCCAACAATCGTGTCCCTGTTTTCCCTCTTTGCTCCTGTGAACGAGCTCTATCTGCATGTCATCAGCTGAGCCGGTGCAGATCCGTTTCCAGACGCGGCGGCCATTACGCGGAGTGTTTATCCGCGATAGCAGGCTGCAATTACACAGGAAGTGGGTCATGTGTTTTTGTGCTTTTCTTTTCTTTTCTTTTTTTTCCCTTCCAAACTTTGAAGTGGCACACGATTGTCATCTCTGAATGTCGGGAACAAAGGCTGCAGCTGGGTTTGAAGTGAGCAGTGGGCGCTGGCTCGTTCTATTTAAAGGCACGGCGTTAAGTGTGTGGAAGTGTGTGATAGAATTACCTGAGACTGTCCCGAGATAGAAGAGATACTGTGTCTGTGGAGGGGAGTGGAGTCCAGGCGGTGGTGTGGGATGGAGGTGTTTTTGAATGCACAGACTGAGAGCAACACAAACAGGAGAGGATCGGAAAAACAACAAGGTCAAGCACACGCCGGCTCTGTTCGTGCGGTGTTTTCTGTTGTTCACAATGAAGGCGCTGGAGTAAAGCGGCGAGGCTGCACTTTCTGTAAACTTCACCTGCTTTTCTTTGGGAGCTGGTCCTTGCTCAAGCTCGACGACAGATACGCATTCGACGCTTTTTGGTTCCATATATAAAAAAATATACATCCTCTTGTGTCCGTGTTACGTAAACGCCGTTCAAACTCTTTTCTTCAGTAAGACTTAGTCCACACGAAGCAGGGTTTTCATAAATCCGCCTCCGCCTAGAAAAAAACTTGAGTCCACAATTAACCGCATATACCGTAAATGCTCTAATAGAGGCCAGAGCCTTTATTTACTCAAGGACATCTAGGACCAGGCCTTTATTGGAACCAGGCCACAATTAGAGACAGGCCTTTATTTCTATTTGAGCAAAACGGACGACCAGGAAAATGAAGAAAAACGACATTTGTGTCCATTTGTACCTAAAATATTAGGTTCATTTATTAATTACCATTTCAAACCCTCTCCCAGCGGCTGGAACATTGACGCCTTTTATTTTGTCGGGACAACAGGAAGTGTTTCGTTGCTGTTAGCGGAGCTTTGACATCAGTGTCACTGCAGGTTTCTGTTTCGCTTTTACTGGACCGGATTATTTGTTGTTATCTTGTGTAAAAGGCGAGTTTAGACGGAGCGTTTGTGTTTGTGATCGATCATGAGACTGACCCGAGAGAAGACGAGACGCTCGCGCTGATGGGAGGAGTTATTTTGAGGCGTGGGACTGACCTGCACACGGAGCAGCTGGACGTGCTTTGAAGACGCGATGGAGACTTTATTAAAACCCTGGAGGGTCATAAACATTTGTTGCTTGTCCTGTTTCCAAATATCGTCACAGGAGGTTTGAAAAGTGGCTAAATCTGTGTCAAAGTTACGCTGGGATCAGCTCCTCCGCAGCGTCCCCCTCGGCCCGGGTTCAGTTTGTTACTTCCTGCACGAGAGTTTTCATTTACACCAGTATGAGACAAATTCCTAACATGGGGAATATTTCTACTGCTATAGTTTCTAATAAAAGCCCCGGCCTGTTTTAGAGACCGGCTCCTGTCAGAGACCCGGCCTCTGTCAGAGACCCGGCCGCTAATGGTCTCACCGTTTCCTCCTCGTTCTCCTGCAGAAGTGCGTCCCGGTGTTACGGCGAAGACATGACGATAAATATCGATATTACGTCGCGCGATTCTCGTATCGATCCAAAAAGCGCCGTATCGATATTTAAACATCTATTTTTTGGGGGAATATTCATAGCAGTGTCTCGCTTTGGTCCTGCACTTTTACTCCCACCCGCTAGATGGCAGCACACCGCACAGGTGTGATAGATAGATAGATAGATAGATAGATAGATAGATAGATAGATAGATAGAAACAGGTTAGCGTAGCTTAGCCTCCCTCACATACAACATGTCTATGCTACCAGCTACTAGCACGTCCACCATGCTCTCAATTCGACTTGTAACACATTCCACATTATTGCACCTGAAATACAAAAAGATCCACATGTTATTCCAGCGCTATGCTAATGCTAATGTCAGTTAAGAATCTTCAGGCCCACACTTCTACCCACTCACACAAGCAGCTAAAAGCCGGAGCGAGCAAAGCCGTGAGCATTTACCGCGGAACAAAGGCGCTCCGGCTGCTCTTTGGCCTTAAGTGCGTCATCTTTGTATTGTTTTTTTTTTTTTTTTTGCATAAATCACACAAACACTTTCCA